>NW_024728662.1:0-33227 GCF_018991925.1 Homarus americanus | reverse complement strand
AAATAAAATTTTTATTCAAAAGTAAAATAAAATAATAATGATAATAATAATAATAACAACACGAATAATAATAATAATAATAATAATAATAATAAAGAAATACAAAGAAAAAAATCAATAGTGGGAAACGCTACACTACAGTATATGTATGTTGTGTTATCAAGTAAGAAAAACAATTGAGATCCTGCAATTGTGTGTAAATGAGGCAGAAAGTCAGATCAGCAACCTGGGACTTGGTCACAATATTCGTGATGCCATATGGCAGCAGGGTCTACCATTAGACAACACATTATGCTTCCAATATCTTCCCAGGCGGTAGTACCTCCCTGTTTGACGGCTGCCTACTACACTGTATATCTACTGCTCTCCTCGTATCTACTTGTCTTCTATCTGCCTCAATTATTCAGTCATCCTATTCCATTATCTCCATAATTTCAAACATCAACACAATCTCTGCTTTACTTATTCAGACATTTATCTCTCTACCAAATGATCTTTTAATATTACAGTCCTCACTCTGTCTTCTCTTGATCTTCCTCACCCGAACTTCAAGATAATTATTTCCAAGTTAGTTTGTGTCTTGTCATTCTATTATTGTAACCTCATGTTTCACATCTCAACATCAGACGCTGTATTAATCCTTCCACTATGTCTGCCCCGTTTGGTGTAATGTCATACAGATCCTGAGCTTTTACTAGACACAGCTCCAGTAACTTTAATATTTTTTCTCTGCATATGGCCCACTTTCCCCCGACAACAAACAACAGTTCATTCTTATACAGATGATTCAGCCCTTCTGACTGCCTCAGTCACTCAAAATAAAGTTTTCAGTGGTAGACAACAGACATCATCTCTTCCGGAGGATCTCGCTTGGATAGTTTAGTCACTAGTGGGATCTGTCCACCGTTATTTCCATCAACGCAACTAAACTAAAGTACATTTCAACATTGATTTTGACATATCCATCAGGCCTAATTTTATGTCTTATTCAACCGGTAAACAGTTGGCAAGCGTTTACGTGAAACAGATGCTCACCCAGATTAATTACTGCTGTCATATGTGGGCAGGATGTGGTGTCGTAGCACTTTGTCACCACTACTTGGTGCAGAGCAGAGGAGAGCAATCAAATTAATCCACAATTATAACCTTACCCTAACACTTCCGGTACTACAGTGACATCTCCCTATTCTCTCTAGTCTATACAGTATATATTTTCAAAGTCGCTGTGTTGACGAACTACCGTCGATAGTGCCAGCATCTTGCACCACCTATCGGCATTTACCGTATCTCTCAATATCCGATATTCATATTCCGGAACAGCACTTCTTGGAACTCTCCATTTCACAATGTTTTTCCTATGTCACAGCTTCCTGGAGTTTAAAACATCTTGTTGCAAATGTATCTTCACTCTTTGGTGATGGGTCGCCTTGAAAACGATGCCTGTGTAATCTCTCCCAACACTTTCTATTTGATATTGACAGTACATATCCTGGAAGTAAACCGAATATAATCGCTATCAAACTTTTCCAACCTGGACCTCTCGAACGGACTTCACCTCCTGAATCTCTATCATATACTAACTGTAACTTGCAGCAGAGTAGTGATGTAAACAAACTATTGAATAATCCTTCTATCAGTTTTATATTATTTGCTCTACTTCCAGAACAAACTTGCTCAACCACGACAGTTTCAGAGCCCTTCTCCCTGTGTGTAGTGCTATAATACATTATGTACAAAGAGGAAACCTCAAATACATTTCCGTTCTTTATACCTCAACTGCCCACACCACCACTACCATTTCCTCCACCCACACCCTTGTATTCAGATCACCAGCACCGACAAAGTATTACCTCTCTCGCTGAACAACACATTTCAGCTCGATTAATCAAAGAGCTTGTTTTTGTGTTTTGTTTCATATTCTTCGTTCAAACTTACCCAACAGTTATTCTGGTCTCGATTTAGTCTATCTTCAACCTATTCCATAATGATCGTAAGCAAATTGATTCATATATTATCACATGTCTCCCTGTCTGACCAAAACATTGAAAGTTGTTCTATCCCTCTTCTCTTGTCTATACCTAATAACAGCATCTCTCTCTCTCAGTATTTCTACCTCTCTCCTCCCATGTACTGTACACTACACTATCTTTCACCCTTATTCCGTCCAGCAAATTCGTCTCACTCACTGCCACCGCCCTGTATTGTAATGGTCGCCGTATATCATTGTAACCGATATTGCAGGAGCGTCTCTCATATTAGTCCCGAATTGCTTCTACATAGTCGATAACCTAATTTATCTAAATATAAAACATTGACAAAGAAGAGTTATCTTATAAGGAAAATAAACTCATATCTTCATGAGTAACATTCTCAATAAAAACACATCGGTAAACTTGCACCCAAACGAGGTACTAAATCAGTAAGTGGTAATCTTCACTTTTGATCTTTTGACCAAGAAATATAATTTTGGCAATGATAAATAATATATATAATATAATTTTGGCAATGATAAATAATATATATATATATATATATATATATATATATATATATATATATATATATATATATATATATATATATATATATATATATATATATATATAAGGAAGAAAGAAAGCAGAGTCTGTTACTCACCTAGAATGTAAGATTACACGAAAGCGCTTGGGAACTGTGTTTCTTCTTTCTGATGATTTACTTGCATATATATATATATATATATATATATATATATATATATATATATATATATATATATATATATATATACGTGGCGGCGAGTGTGTCCTCACTAGATGTGGTGTTGAGAATATCAACCAGGGATGAGAAAGATTTGTTGGTATTTAAATTTACAGAAAACGAAAGAAAAGATTGATAATATTTGTATATTCAGGAAAAATAATAATAAGTGAATCAACTATATATTGATCAAATAAATGATGACGTGCTCTAAATTCTATTATCAGTTGATAGCAACACGATAGCCAACCCACAAATAAAATGTAAATTACATACGACATAAAATTTTGGATATTCATAAAACAATTTACATGACGTCAAAAGAGTTCTTTAAATTTTTTGTTGGACTGTAAAATGTATTTTGTAATTTGGCTTAAATTTCAAAGTGGATATATTTTTGTCTCTTCTGCTTAACAATATTTCCTTGTTGCTTTCCATTTCAACTTATAATTTAATTATCTAGAAGATTCTTTAGACATTTTCAGAGCTGACTCACACAAGCAGTAAGATGAAAAAAGTCTGAAAAAGTTTATTACAGCTTAATTTTGTTCCTAATAGTTCTCTCAGAAAGATTTTGCCTCTTTGTTGTGTTATGTGTCGCCTCTTCTTACTCTCTCAAGTATTAACTGATCCATCATGTGTGTAGCATCTTGAGGGGTCTTCGACACGTGGCGATTTACACGAGTAATATTTGCCTACACATTAAATTCTGTTCCGAGAGCAAAAAAAAAAAGAAAATTTTTCGTATAGTATCATTTTGTTTGTTATTAAAATATAAATCTATTTATACAAAAGATATGTAAATAAATTGAAAAATTATATCACTAATACTGAAGCAGTAGACGATTCGACTAAAAACTCGCCCAGTGATATTCAGGTGTTGTAATAATTATGTTAAGCTGATAGAGAAGAGCTGATTCTAAAATATACTCCCACAACACCTTGCTCCCGAGTCTAGTTTTACCTAACAGCCTCGACAACATAATCCAGAGACGTCCTCCCCCTTAGCACAAGTTGACGACCCCTTTGTTAACAACATTATCTGGTCTTTTATTTATGACATTCATTACTAAGATATTATACATAACATTACATAGAAAATACATCCACTTCCTGTAATACCTCATTGAGCTGATTAATATGAGGTGAATTACTACTTTTTATTCTCGAATATCAAAACTCAGAGCTGCATTAATAAAGTATATAACACATACCATTATGCGAGTTAAGGAACATCACCCAAGGGTAAAGATTGTAAAAAGCAACAACACATTAGACCAGCAGTTGTGTGTATCGTCAATTACCAGGCGGTGGTGGGGTAAAATTCTGCGGTTACCACACGCCAAGTTTCACTACCTTCCCCCCCTTTTTTTTTAAATATACCGTATACCGTATATATTTTTTACCTGTTACAATACTTCCCGAATACACACGCCGTTGGTCTTTATATAACAACAAGAAAAATCTGAAATGTCGAGTATAAAAGCTCCTAGGATCAGTACAGTATCTCAGTAGGCAGGTATGTATATGATTACCTTTACATGCATGTTTTTATTCACGTATCCGTACCGTATGTATAAAGTTCTCTATGTATTAATAAATTTCATCAAATTATCTCAAAAACCAACGAGTTTGTTTCAATAAATTTATGTATATTCGTGATGTAAGAGTTTCATGGGTGATCGGGATGTCACTCTCTAAGAATTGTAATATTTGTTTTTTGGCACTTGAGGGATGTCCACCGTTATCTAGGCAAATATTTTCATCATAGTTTCTTATACATGTAAATAGAAAGGTATAATATTTGACCTTATCTGCCAGCCTTACAATAGCCTCGTTATGTCACCCCTTTCAGGTGCACCAGAGCTCCTTATACCACTCCATGGTGATCAATTAGTGTGCGTGTGTACTTGATCTTTATCTTTAATTTCACTACTTTTAAACTTTTTACCTAACCTAACCTAACCTAACCTAACCATTGGGTACTTTTCATATGGCTTAACTATTACCAAAGAAATTATTGATGGTGATCTCGGCCAATATTATGATGGGACGAAATCACTAAAATGGGCCGAGGTCACCACTGAATGTGGGCCGAGGTTACCACTAGATGTGACCCGAGGTTTCACTGGATGTGGGCCGAGGTTACCACTGGATGCGGGCCGAGGTTACTTGGCCGAATTTACCATAGGCCGACGTCACTGGCACCCGAGATTGTGCTGCTGTCATCAACACAAGAAAACGCCTCAACTCTTGTGTATATGTAAACACTGATATTATGATCTGATTTATAATTAAACCTGAAATGTTGGATTGTTTAAGTTAAAAGAGATTTGTTAAACTATTATTTTTTGGGGGAAATTTAACTTAAACAAAGAGACATCGGAAAATTTGTTCAGACTTGTACCCAGAACCAGCAGAACCTGATGGTCAGTCCCCCCGTAAGGTCACGGTGTCTCTGTTATATACAGTTTGTAAGGTACTTATATATTACAGCTTCACTTCTCTTAATATACAGTATTGGTTAATGTATAAAAGCTATTTTATAATGAATAATTCACTCCTCTTGTATATCTTTGTCACTTATTTATTCTTATACTAATACAATAAGCAGAGCAATGAAGAATATATTTACTTTATCAGTAAAATGATTCCATTATAACCATACAGTAATTTAATAAGTCGGTAAATGAGGAAGTGAAATACTCTCTCAGAATTGTATCAACTTTATTAAGAAGTATTTAGTAATTGTTTTATAACGCGTGGCATCTCCGAGACCATCTATGTTTTCAATCCGTCGACCCTCTAGAAAATACTTTGTGGTTCCCCAGTTGAGAAGCTCTGGTAGAGAAGTTGAGTGATAGTGTAGACACCGACACAGACTATAAACCAGTTTAACATAATACAGATGGGAAGTATACATGATGAGACTAACTTCGCGATTACTAACACATACTTAAAAAAAAAATCATTATGGAGAGGAACTGTCCGGTACACGCAGTGAGTTTCATTTTGACTGATGTGGATGTGGGCGAACCTCCCATCACCTATAAGGCCATCAGTGACGGACACACCTGGTCTGGACTACTAATCAAAACAGCTTCTAATTTCCATGGTTAAGGATGCCTGATATTATTTCCCATTTGAAATATACTTAAATTTGGATTAATTCAGGTCATCGGACTTAAGTGACTTTATCTTATTAAATTATTACCATTAGCTACAACAACACGGAATGTACTGAGCATCAGGCGAGCTTCTATAGGTTTTTAACCTTATTATGCCCTCGTTAACTAGTGGGTGGAGTAAACCCGTACCCATAATAAAACACCAGTTTGATAAGGGAATAATGATCGTGTAGAGATAAATCTGTAATGTGGAGTAATCGCTTAATAGATGCTGTTTCACATGATATTTTACTTAGACTAAAATTATCACAACCATGAAACATCTGTACGTGTTACCAAGATTAATATACAAAGATAAAGTTCTATTAGAATATATCAAATATAATCCTCAAATTGTTTTCTATATATGTTTTAATGTAACCTAAAACTAAAGGGCTCATCAGGAAATACTAAATAACGTATAAGTATTTTTTCTTTACAAAACAAAAATTGAATCCCTATTTGAAAACAGATATCTCAGACTGACAAGGTGACAGTTGGTTGCCTCTATTCCGGGCTTTGAATGTTTACATATATTTGATCCCTTAAAATATGAGAGTAACATTTTTTTACCTAATCGTTATCAATTTTATATTATATGTAACCCCAAAAAAGAGTATTTTTATTACCTGACTGTGGCTATAGCTCTAGTGTGTTTACTTATGTGTTACCAGAGAATTAGGCTAAGGTCTTGGGTGACTCCTCATACTTTACTTGAGCAAGAAATCTATTTTTTTCCCGAGATCGAGATTTTTAAAAGTCGAGATCAAGATCCTTCGGAATTTTAACATTTATGAATCATCTAAGGACTTGCCCGCCCAGGTAGCACTTGAGTGGCTAAACTTCAAATAGGATATTCTTTTGGTCGTGTTTATACAACTATGACTATTTTCAAGTTAATGGATGGCTGGAGGTTTAGTGTTATTAAAAAAAAATAACGGAAATATTTACCAACTAGTATGGGTATATACTGTACTGTACGTACTAACTACCAATGGATTTACATTACCATGATTATAAATTAAAATTCCGGACCAAACAGACGTACAACTTGTGATACCCAGACCCACTGAGACCACCACCATGCACTCCTCTCAAACCCAGACCTCTTAAAAGATATCTACCGCCTGAATATTAAAATATTTGTGAAACCTTATTTTAATCCCATTGAAAATTATTATGACATATACTCATAAGTTCCTAAGAATTACCAAATACCAATAATTAACTGTGCGACCATTACGACATGTCTATTTCAATCAATCAAACATGTCGGTACAGTGATTTCAATGGCAACTATTAATTTCCTAATCATTGTACTGAATTACGTAAGATTAGTAAGAATAAATTTTTTTTTTGTCCTAAGGCTCAACAAATGGTAACGTCAATATAGCACCATCATTAAAATACAATATAGTTCTTTATTCTAACTCTCACTCACTGTCCTACACAGAATGTTTCTCTAAAGCATACACAGAATGTTTCTCTAAAGCATACATGTTAATTGTAATTACTGTTATTACACTCTAAACTAATTGATAATAACAATAACTCCAGGTGTTACACATTACTGCTGTCTAACTAAATCTGATTCGTGGAGAAACGTAAGCTGTTCTGGGTGAGGGTTAAAACTCTGCCTCTCTCCCCGGGGGGTGTTGTACAGTCCTGAGAGTGAGTTTCACTGCCTCCCTCCCTTATAGCTCTCCCTGCAGGTGCTGGGCGGCCGGCGGCATGTGTGTGGTCTGGTCGCCCGAATAACCGCACTGAGACTAACTGCTAGAGTTTGGGCAAGTTGTGAGGTTAACGGAGAATAACATGGTCTTCCTATTCTGGTGCCAGAGAGGATACATTACATACCTGGGTTATGAAGTTATGGTGTAGTAGGGAGAGGAGGGCTCCTGCCTGGTGAGGATATAAGCTAGGGAGAAGAGGAAGGTAGCCCGGGAAAAGGTATCGATGTGGATGCTATAAGTTGTGGGCGCCAGGGTTGTGCGCCAGTGTTCGTTTGGAAACTTATGCGATATTTTTATTTTAATTATACTCCTTGGCAGAAAGGGTTTAATTATAATTTATCATTGAAACTAATTGAATTGAAAACTATGAGGTTTGAAGTGATGAAGAATAATAGATGGTTAGATTTTGATGTCTGTAACTGCGGAAACCGACGTTCTTTTGTTTGAACACGTCAGCTGACACAGGGGAGGGTCGGACAGGGTGGAAAATCACAACGGACAGGAGAGTTAGAGACACAGTATGTGTAAGGCAGCAGGGAAGGAGGTCTAATTTTTGTTTTTTAATTTCTGAAAGCTTAAGTTTTATGATGTGCTGTACCTACTTCATGGTGTAAAGCACTAATGTCTCAAACATAGTTAACTACATAATACACAAAGTTACAAATATGTACCTTACCCTTGCCATAAGAAAATAATAAATGCACCAGCGGATTTTTTATATTAAAAGTGTACTCATCTACACAAATTAATAATAACTTGGCGCTAATACTATCCCAGGCAAATATATAGAAAAATAACGTGTTTACAGAAGCTTTCACAATTTATGTAGATGACGCAATGTACTTATTTGGCAAAGGAATGATCAAGAATAAGGAAATAAAATATCTGATCGTATGGAAACAAACTTCAGCTTTACAGTAAAAACAAAATACATTCCAGGAACAGTGATCCATTAAACTCAACACTGGTACATGGGGTTAAACACATATAACACACACACTCCATCTAGAGGCATGTAAGTGCACTGATCTACTCAATGGGCTTCAAACAAATGATTACGGTAAACTTGGTGTCCATTCAAATAACTTTACTAGACTGTTTACTGTGTACAAATTACACCTTTAATGGCCATATGATTTAGGGTCGCTGGTGACTCGTAGCCGTCCAGGATCAACATATAAATACATTTGCTGATACAGTGTGTGGATCAAAGTCTATCATGCAGTGAGTCTTAGTGAAGGCTCTTACTGGATGATGTTATTGCCCGAGTGTATAGAGTAACACTACATAATCTCATGTGTTCAAATATACATGAGTGCACATGCGTAAATACATACAGGAAAATTACAGTCACACTCACACACATACCTCCCTCTCTTGCGTCCTGACAAGTTCAAAAGTTCTTCAGTACATAAACTTCTACTTCGCTAAGCCAGTGAAATTTGATAATAACTTCCCTGATCAGAAGTATTTATACGCCTCTCGTAGAAAAAAAGTGCCCGATTAATGTTACACCAGTACCCCCACAAGTGATATATTCTGAAACCTATTCCTCGTCGCTAGAAACTTTCACAGGGACAAACTTAAAGGAGTTTGGCGATACAGTTCAGGTCAGAAACTTTTATACGTTACTGTTAGACGAAGTTAGGAGACGAAAATGAGTGTAGGAGGATGTACAAATAAATGACTATCTTCATACAAAATGTAACCTGACCTGACCAAACCTAACCTAACCTATTTAAAGTATAAATTAAACATCATATGGCAGTAAGCAAGGGCTGAAAAGAAATACACAAAATCTTACAATATACGAATTAATATTAAGTTGTAATAATAAAACCAAAAAGTTATCTCTATTTGACAAAAACGATTGATGATTTGTAAAAGCTTAAACTAAACAGGGATAATTGCCTAATATCGATAACTTCTATGTATTATTTTAAGCTTCTGACTGGCCATCGGCGATCATGTACGTCATCATATTAGGTATTAATGAATTGTGAAATGGAAAACTTAAACTAACTTAACCTAACATTAACAAATATTAACTAAGTGTTATTATTTTTTTTCGTTTTACATACAGGATAATCATCATGGGTGATATGATATTATGATGTATTCTGATAAAAAATGTAAAAGACGTAAGTTTCGGAGAAAAATAATTAAATCTAAAGTTACTCAAAACAACAGTAAAGATTTAAACTATACAGTTGAGAGGAAAACAAATAGCAGTAATAAGTACAAGTAATAAATAACTAAATAAACCCTGGAACTAAATATACTGTATATATTTTGATGTTCTTTGTCTTTTATACTATAGACTAACTGCAGTATATACTTATAACATTTAATCAAGTAGTATTAATGGTTGCCCCTCGTGTACGAGGATGGGCCGGCCCAAGGCGTGAATTTGTTTAAGGTGCAGAAGCTATAGTCAACACAACTACCACACCCTAGGTTAACGAGCTGCATGACCTAGTGTCAAGGAATAATCCAAGAAGACCGTACAACTCGCCAACTGCACTGGCTAACCATTACCCCGGAACACAATCCACTAATCGATTAACATCCAGGTCGCTAATTACTGCTGGGTTGACAGAGACAAATGACGTAAACAAAAAAACAAAAAAAAACAGTCCTACCCTGCTCGGGAATCGAACTCGGGTCGACTCGCTTAAAAGTCGAGCATGCTGACCACAGGTCACCAAAATAAAAAATATTTTATTTTATTTTTTTTCGTGCTGGTCAAGCCCCGACCAGAGGTTAGCTAGACCCCCGGACAACTCTTTCGGAGCTTGGCCAGCACGTGGTATTGGTATTATTATCTCGACCTAATTATATGTTACAAAGTCACTTGTGAGTTTTTCAGTGTTGTTTTTAATAATATTTACTTATTGTAAGCTAAATGTCAACAAATAATTGACTAAAATAATATGAAAACAAACAAATATAAACGGAACTCCACGTAATATATACTATATGTTACACTAAATATGGATAATTGATGATTAGTGATAAATTCTAGGTATTTCTCTTTTGGGGAAACTTTTCACCGGCCATAAACGATCCTGTAGATCATAAATGTACAAATAAATGAATATCTTCATACAAAATGTAACCTGACCTGACCAAACCTAACCTAACCTATTTAAAGTATAAATTAAACATCATATGGCAGTAAGCAAGGGCTGAAAAGAAATATACAAAATCTTACAATATACGAATTAATATTAAGTTGTAATAATAAAACCAAAAAGTTATCTCTATTTGACAAAAACGATTGATGATTTGTAAAAGCTTAAACTAAACAGGGATAATTGCCTAATATCGATAACTTCTATGTATTATTTTAAGCTTCTGACTGGCCATCGGCGATCATGTACGTCATCATATTAGGTATTAATGAATTGTGAAATGGAAAAGTTAAACTAACTTAACCTAACATTAACAAATATTAACTAAGTGTTATTATTTTTTTTACCTGCCAGAGGGTTGTGGGACCAGAGTGTGTTACCTGCTAGAGGGGTGTGGGACCAGAGTGTGTTACCTACCAGAGGGGTGCGGGCCCAGAGTGTGTTACCTGCCAGAGCGTTGTGGGACCAGAGTGTGTTACCTGCCAGAGGGTTGTGGGACCAGAGTGTGTTACTACCAGAGGGGTGCGGGCCCAGAGTGTGTTACCTGCCAGAGGTTGTGGGACAGTGTGTTACCCTGCCAGAGTTGTGGGACCAGAGTGTGTGTTACCTACCAGAGGGTGCGGCCAAGTGTTTCTGCCAGGGTTGTGGGACCAGTGTGTTACCTGCCAGAGGGTTGTGGGACCAGAGTGTGTTACCTGCCAGAGACCAGGTGTGCCAGAGGGTTGTGGGACCAGAGTGTGTTACCTGCCAGAGCGTTGTGGGACCAGAGTGTGTTACCTACCAGAGGGGTGCGGGACCAGAGTGTGTTACCTGCCAGAGGGTTGTGGGACCGAGAGTGTGTTACCTGCCAGAGGGTTGTGGGACCAGTGTGTGCTACCTGCCAGAGGGTTGTGGTACCAGAGTGTGTTACCTACCAGAGGGGTGCGGGACCAGAGTGTGTTACCTGCCAGAGGGTTGTGGGACCAGAGTGTGTTAACTGCCAGAGGGGTGAGTGAGGCGGTGTAGGTTGGAAGTGAGGCAGGAACACGAGTCTTGACCCTTAGCAAAATGAAGTGGGGAGATCATTAACCAACACGTCATCATTAGCCAGCACGTCACCATTAACCATCAACTCGTCACGAATAACCAAGGCGTTACCATTAACTAACACGTCACCATTAACTAACAGGTCAACATAAACCAACACGTCACCATTAACCAACACATCACCATTAACCAGCACTTTACTCTTATGCTACACGTCACCATTAACCTACACGTCACCATTAACCTACGAGTCACCATTAACCTACGAGTCAACATTAACCAACATGTCACCATTAACCAACGCGTCACCAAACACAGCAATAGGTGTGTGTCGTCCGCTGTACCATTATTTAAAGATTTATTTCGTTTTGTATTGAGGAACAAATATAACACAGACTCATCAGCTTCCTAATGGGACGACATAAAGGTGGTCAGGTATACTTCAGCCGGAGACAAATATGAGCTTAGGTTAGGTTAGGTTAGGTTAGGTTGAATTATTTCATGATAGTTTTGTTGGGTCGATTTCTTAGGTTATGTTGGGTTGGCATAAGTAGTTTAGGTTATATTAGGTTAGGTTAAGTAACTCATTGATAATTAGGTTAGGTTGAAATTACATACTGATAGTTAGCAAAACAAAATTAATGTGTGTACAGTACGTGTATGAAACTCAAGGCTCTTGAAAGTTCGCATCTGAACTGCAGCCTTACTTACTGAAGCTGTTTCAGAGAGTAGTGAGGGAGGCGCCTTACTCTAGGTTCTTGAGATAACTCGATATACACGGTTCAGTAATGAATAGGCTGTTGAAAATCCCTTATTTTAAATTATTGTATCTTATGTCAAATTATTGTCCGTGAAACAGTAGGCTATCGTTGCTCATAACTTATGAGCAACGATATGTTATGAGTCATAACATAACGCGTTTTAATATTCAATTGATATATACAATCGTACCAAAGGAGAGGAAAATATTTTATTTCTTACTTGTACCTAGTCTAAGGAATCTTATTGTTTATATTACAAAAACTGAAAGATGAGAATTTGTTCATTAGTTCATATAATACAAGTTCCTAATTTTATCCACATACATTGAGAAATATCCCATGTACTAATAAAACAAGTCATGATGCTATACACTGTAGAGCCGGGCATATTTATAACCCCTACAGGTAATTCATCATATCAGACTGCTGTACTATTAAGGTGTCAGGTGCCATTAACAACTAAGAGTGACAACAGACAATAAAAGGTGGCTTATTATTATAATACAAAGTAGTTATTTTTATGTGTCTTAATGCAACGTCATTATTAAGGAAAGTGAATCCTGAAGCGTAGCAGTAGTTAATTTTCTATCAATTATGAAATTATGATCAATCTGTAAGTGGTATAGTTGGTAACAAGTGATCCTGGGCCCGGCTGCTGGCACGAGGAACAACATTGATGGCCATTAAAAATTTAGATTTAGACCGAAATACTTTTACTTACGAAACACTGCTAGCATGTATTGGCAAGGGCAGCCCGGAACCGTCAGGAACTCCGCCGATTGGATCCCATAGGCCACCCTTCTTCGCCAATCTCCTTAGGTGCTGAGGCAACTGAGTGTCTTCAGGACTCCGCCGAGAGGGCCAGAACAGCCGTCCTCACGCCCCCAACGAGTGATGCTAGCGAAGGTCCCGCTGGACCCCCGAGTAAGGTTGAGACTTTTCCTCTATTTCTCTTTAAGACAGAGAGGCAACACTGGCTAGTGACGCTAAGAGTATCTTCTGTCATATATTGATATATTATTACTTATTTTATAGTGGCGTCCACAACACACCGAGACTTTGGTGTTTGTTTCTGTGAGTTAAGGAGATACAGTGAGTCAATCTGAGACGTTAGTCAGCTGGTGCACAAGTTTTGAATTACGATCACAAGTACTCATATTTCATTATTTCTAATATCCTCGCTGGGTGGGAGATATAAACTAATGTTATAGTTATATAGTCCTAAGTAACTTATATAAAGTATATAGGCATATAGTCCCCAGTAATTCATGTAATGTTATAAGGCTTGTAGTCCCTAGTAACTTATTGCCGGATGCTTCACATTATGGTATAAGTAATATTAACATTAATTACCACTGGTTAGAGGTGTGGTGTAGATGTTTCATAGTTTAATGTTCATAAACAGGCAGCTAATGAGGTGATAATCTTCACGGCCAGGAGGAGTGGTACTGACAGCCCGACGGTGTGTTCAGTGTATCAGAGGACTGTATCTGTTAACATATAGCATGAGACTTGACCTGCTGCTGTACTGTGGCCCTGACAAGATCATGTAGTGCGGGACATCACCAGATACTCCTGCGTTGGCCTCAGACATATTCCCAAATTGATGCTGTGTCCTTTTACTGGTGGGTAGTGGACATGTTACTGCTCCAGAATACATAAATTATTATTTTATTTATTTCACGTTAGTGGGAGTAGTAAAAGTTACCTTATATTCAGAGTAAAAGGAGGTATGACCTGAACGACTGGTGATAAGTATTCAAGGGTCTTATGCTGTGTTGGTGTGTGAGTTGCTACTGTGTGAGCCGCTGTCCACAAGGACCTCTACCCACACTACGCTCGACCTGTGGATGGGCCAGTAATTATGGTTACTCACTATACTATCACCATCGACCTGTACCAGCCACTTGTAATACCCAAAGCTCACTAGTAACGTCCATTATATCGTATATTAAATGTTCATCTCTTTATTTGTACGCCATTCCATGCTAGATTATACGAACCTGGCATGCTATCACCGTGATACGAACAGTAGGCATGATACAGCCGCCATAGGCATGATAGGTAAGGTAGAATGTAAACCAGCTTATTCATGCTACCCGTCGTCACCTCCTCCAACATTCATCCACCGCATATAGAGCGACGACATAGAGCGACGACATCCACTCCTACGTGTCATCCATCAGTCCAAGTAAAATAATGATTACCACATCCATAGTGGATTATATAGCAAACACACACACATAATAATGGAAGCCCCTCGAAATCGAGGATGGCCGGCCCAAGGGCCTCCTAGGCGTGAATTTGTTAAAGTGTAGAAGCTGTCGCCAACACAACTACCTCACCCTAAGTTAATGAGCTGCATGACCCAGTGTCAAGGAATAGTCCGAGAAGACTGGACAGCTCGCCAACTGCACTGGCTAACCATTACCCCGGAACACGATCCGCAAATCGATTAACATCCAGAGTACCAATTACTGCTGGGTAGACAGAGGCAAATGGCGTAAAGAAACTTGCCCATAGTTTCACCCTGCCCGAGGATCGAACTCGGGCAGGATGCTGACCATTTCACCACAGGTCACACACACAAAAACACACACACACACACACACAAGACCCACGTCAATAACTCACCATTTATTACGTGGAGGATCCCTCAGGAGGCTCCTACAGTGTGTTGCCACTTTATCATCCACCAACTTACACACTATCATACTGCTCCTGGAAGACACTGAGCACACCGTCGGGCTTTCAGCACAACTCCTCCTGGCCGTGAAGATCATCACTTCATTATGCTGACTGTATATAAATATGAAACATCTACGTCACATTTCTTATTGACTTTCTGCCTCATTTTTACACAATTGCAGGTCACAATTGTTTCTTTTACCTGGACAACACAACATACATATAATGTTTCTCTCTTTTATTATTATTATTATTATTATTATTATTATTATTATTATTATTATTATTATTATTATTATTATTATTATTATTATTATTATTATTATATTTTCGCCCCCCAGGCCCTGATGTGGGTCATTGACCTGTGACCTGATTAATCTCGTAAAAAAAAACTGTGAAGAATCTGTCAATAAGTTACTGGGGACTGTATACCGATAACATTACATGAGTTACTGGTGCCTATAATTATAACTATAACATTAGTTTATATCTCCCACCCAGCGAGGATAATAGAAATAATGAAATATGAGTACTTGTGATCGTAATTCAAAACTTGTGCACCAGCTGACTAACGTCTCAGGTTGACTCACTGTATCTCCTTAACTCACAGAAACAAACACCAAAGTCTCGGTGTGTTATGGACGCCACTATAAAATAAGTAATAATATATCAAGATGTGACAGTAGATACTCTTAGCGTCACTAGCCAGTGTTGCCTCTCTGTCTTAAAGAGAAATAGAGGAAAAGTCTCAACTTTACTCGGGGGTCCAGCGGGACCTTCGCTAGCATCACTCGTTGGGGGCGTGAGGACGGCTGTTCTGGCCCTCTCGGCGGAGTCCTGAAGACCCTCAGTTGCCTCAGCACCTAAGGAGATTGGCGAAGAAGGGTGGCCTATGGGATCCAATCGGCGGAGTTCCTGACGGTTCCGGGCTGCCCTTGCCAATACATGCTAACAGTGTTTCGTAAGTAAAAGTATTTCGGCCCAAACAATCTAAATTTTTAATGGCTATCAATGTTGTTCCTCGTGCCAGCAGCCTGGAGGCCATTGGTTCATCTCTACACCCGTGGGAACAACTAAGTCGGTTGTGTACAACAGCGTCAGAGAATTATAGCAGCCTTACAGTAAGAACGGCACCAGTGTCTCAAGGCTCATTAAGGCATCACGTATCGGTTAATACAAAAGGTGTTACCAAGTTTATGGCCGACAATCCAATTTTTATTGTCATTTTTCCTTCTGATTTTTTTACACTTTAGTTTACATTAGTATTAAATTTAACACTTACTGTCATTTTTTCCTTACAGTAATACATACAAATGAAAAGCTTCATACAAAACATAACGTAACGTAACGTAACGTAACGTAATCTGCTTTAGGTATATTTGAATATCTTATGATTGTAAATGACGCCTTATATGAAACAGTGATAATATTATTATGTGTAAATGAATTTACATTATTATAACAATAAAAAGTATTCCTTTACCCCTACTTAGCGGACACACACACTGGCCATAGGTGACCATGTAGGTCATCATATTAGGTCCACGTGAATAGTTTAAGTAACTTAACCTTAAGGAATATTACTTAACTCAGATCTTTATAAACACAGGATGATCATGACGCGTTATATGATATATTCTAAACAATGTAAATGTCAACATAAGTTTGGGAGAAAAACAACTAAATCTAAAGTTACTTAAAACAGTAAAGACTTAAACTGTACACATGAGACGAAAACAAATATCATAGTAATAAATGTAAGTAATAAATAACTAATTAAACCCTGAAACTAAATACGTATATTTAAATGTTCTTTGTCTTTTATATTATATTGTTAACACAGTAATGACTTTAACACATATTGAAACAATTAAAAGAAAAAAGAAAAAAACACCGATCAACCTCGACCCGGAGGGCCAGATGACCCCTGGACAGCTCCGAGCTTGACCAGCCCGTTCGTGTTTATATTATTATCTCGACTGAATTATATTACAAAGTCACTTATGAGTTTTCAATGTTGTTTTGATAATATTTACTTATTCTCACCCAAATGTTAACAACTAGCGTCTTAAAGAATACGACCACAACTAAATAAAGGCGGAAATTCACGGAGGTAACTTGGTGTAACTGGCTAGACTCCCCAAGGTGCCACAGACCTGCTATCGTCTAGTAGTCTTTCATCGTGTAGCACAACTGAGGCTATACATACGAACACGTTTACGATATAGCTGGAGTATTTTACATGTTTCTTATACAGCCACTACTGAGAGAGGGGGAGGGAGGGAGGGAGGGGGCTACACGATCAACCCATAAATCAGGTATAGCTTGTCGAGGACGGGCTACGGGGCAATGTAAGCAATGGGGCTACTAAGACTATAGGTATAGGCTCCAAGTCCACGCCAGGCCAGGCCTGAGATGATGCCGTCACTTGGAGCGTCCTCAGCGGATATTACACGACTTGTATCTCTCGTCCATCTCTCCCTGGGTGAGGAGGGAGGAGGGGGAGGAGGAGGGGGAGGAGGAGGAGGGGTAGGGGAAGGAGGAGGGAGGAGGGGGAGGAAGGAGGAGGAGGAGGGAGTGGGAGGGAGAGGAGGAGGAGGAGGAGGGAGGAGGAGGTGGAAGGAGGAGGAGGGAGGAGGGGGAGGAGGAGGGGGAGGAGGAGGAGGGGTAGGGGAAGGAGGAGTGGGGAGGAAGGGAAGAAGGAGAAGAGGAGGAAGAAGAGGAGGGACGTAAAGGGGAAGAGGAAGAAGAAGAGGCGGAGGAAGGAGAAGGAAGAAGATAAGGAGTTGGAGGAAAGTGAGAAGGAAGAAAGGAGGAGAAAGAGGAGAGAAGAGAAAGAAGATGGAAGAAAGACAGAGAAGGGGAGGGGAGAAGAATGGACACAAAGCGAACAGTAACAAGTTTCAGTGTTGGTGGTGGTGGTGGTGGTGGTGGTGGTGGTGGTAGTAGTGATAACAGCAGTGGTCGCGTTAGTAGTAGTATTTGTGGTGATTATAAGTGGTGCAGATGACGTGGTGGTGAGTGGTGATACGTAGTGGTAGTCACAGGAATGGTGGTGGTAGTGATGATAATAGCAGTGGTAGTGGTGGCAGTAGTAGTGGTGGTGATAATAGCAATGGTCACACAGTCCTGTCGTAACTGGCTGGCGGGTCTCAGGTGACACGTCGGGGCGGAAGGGGACAGAACAAAGCCTCGGCATCCGTCACCCCCTCCTTCCCTCCCAGACAGTTAACAGTCACAAAACGTCTCGACCTGTAAATACCTCAGCCCTGGGAACACCCGCAGAAACCGGAGAGTCCCTGAGAAAAAACCCTGTAGAAACCGCCGTGGCCCGAGGGATGGACTAGCCGAGAAAATCATAACGAATTTCAGGGAAGCTCTTTTGGCTCCTCCACCCATCCGTCCGCCTCATGGGAAAAGGTTTTCTTTGCCATTTTAAAAGATTTGGAGCCACAATGAGGGATTTTTCACCGCTAAGGGTAAGGTATGAGGAGGTGGTCGGAGAGGGGGGATGGAGAGAAGGGGAGGGGGTGAAGGGAGGGGAAGGAGTGTATAGGGGGAGGTAGTGAAGAAGGAGGGGGTGGACGGTGGTATCCCACACACCCACTTACTGTATGTAATGGAGGTTTAGAATGCACTACCAAACACACTTATCATATACGCCTCAAAAATATTATCACATCATCACTAATTAATAAAACACAAGACTTGGTGAGTTATGTGTGAAGGGGATCATTCAGGTGGTGTGATAATACAATGTAAGAGAGAAACTTCACTAAATGGAGGAGGAGACACACACGTCCTCCCCCATGGCTCCCACACACCCGCCGAAAATCACGTTCCGACTTCTTTATAAGGACCTTCCTATTACCTGAATAACCCTGCAGCTGCAGCCTCAACCAATGGGGCGCCGCGCATTACCGCCGGCCTCCAATAATTACACCACATCCAGGAACGGGGCGGGTTTTGGGATTGATAAAAAACGCGCCATTCCCACTCTCTCGTGTGATTGGGCGAGGAAGGAAGATGATAAAAAGAGGCGACTGTGATTGGCTGGCACCGCGTGTAATCACATATGACATGATGAAGATGATGATGGTGTTGCGATATGAGGAAGGTGTGTACTAGTGTGTGGTTGGTGGTGGCGGTAGTGGTGACTGGCATGTGTGACGTGTGTGTGTGTTGGCTACTGATGGCGACCCTCTACACTAGGGAGTGACAGTTTTGCAAAAGTTTTCAAAATCTGATTGCTTGGGTTGGATTATTTGTCTATCGGCCACGCTAATTCCGAATATGTTTGAGTTTTTTACATCATTGCATTAGAAGGTTTGTGGATACTTTTGGGTTTGGCATGAAAAACGCGAAAAAACTGTAAATAATAAAGGGACTGGCAATGTGGCACAACCTGTTAAAATCAAGTTATTGAATTGGATTATTCGACTACTGTGTACACTGGTTCATAATATGCTATTGTTTTACAACTCAATGCGCTACAAATTATGCCGATATTTTTGCTGCAAGTCACCACATACGTATATTTCGAAAACCAGGGCCCAATATTACCAACGGCGTGGATAGATTCCGTGGAATGAATTCAGGACATTCCCGCTCATGGAACATTACCAAACTCCGTATATGTGCCAATGGCAGGCCAATGGCAATATTTAGAGTTTGTTGAGGCTCCCTGGACGGGAATGCCCTGAATTTATTCCACGGAATCTATTCACGCCGTTGGTAATATTCGTCCCAGGACTGATCAACGAATTCAGCCCAAGTAGCTTGACTTGGACAGTTAAGGACAAACTCTCAGTCCGTTCTTCTCACCTACACCAGTCACTATCTTGTTCTCATTGATCCTCTCATCTACCATGAGACCTCTGACCTTGAATCCCCTGAACTTTTCTTTTTTCTGTTCTCGTGACCTCTTCCTGACTCTCTCCACTTTCTTCCAGTTAGTCACTTTAGACTTGTCCCCTTCAGTTATGATGTTGTCTGCAGCTCTGATGGTGTTTGCGATGTGAGCCACTGCATCATTGGATACCTTGAACCTGTCAGCAGTTTCTCCGATCCTGTCCTCGGCTTCTTTCTCCCTTTTCCTTTTCTCTGATCTTGCTCTCCTGTCGACCATAGCCTTGAACTCATTGTCATTGACATCCTTATAATCACTATCTTCTTCCTGAGCACTGTCATCCACTGCCGACACTTTACACGACATCCTCTCCATCTCCTCCTTACTCTTTGACCTCATCTTCTCAGTTTTCCTCTCTTCCTCAGCCCTTTTCTTTGCCCTCTTCGCTTCCTTCTCCCTCTCTTCTTTCAGCTTGGCAGTCACAATTTTGTCAACGCCATCAATGCAGCCCTCCCTTCCCGGTTTCCTCTGGGCTGCCAGGAAGCTTTTCTCTCGTTCGTGCACTTTGCTGTCGTCTGCCACATCAAACAACTTCTCAGCTATATCCTCGAACCTCATCTTCAGCTTCCCGTTCTTCGTTTTCTTCCTTTTCTGTTTCTGTCCATTTCCCTTCATCATCATCGTCTCCCTCCGCATCCTCCACAGGTCGTGGACTCTCATTTTCACCCTGATTTCAGAGATAGTGGGGACAGTGGCCTTCCTATACACATCCAGTACCTTCTCAGTCACCTTGTTGGTGGCATCCATATAATCAAAAGCATTTGTTCTTCTCCTTAACCTCTCGTTTTCTGCTTCATAAGCCAGGGCACTTCCAACTTCCTTGTTCAGAGGCAACTTGTTAGATGGCAGAGGCATCCGAACCCCGAACACCTTATCGTTACCCTGGCGCAGCTGAGTGTTGCTAATCTTAGGACGACCCATCTTGGTGGCGGCCCTTTGAACTAACTGCAAAACAACACAGAAAAACAACTTTCAGCACTTCAATATCACCACCTATTGAACAATATTTTATTCAAAAGTACGGACTGAGATTTTGTCCTTAACTGTCCAAGTCAAGCTACTTGGGCTGAATTCGTTGATCAGTCCTGGGACGAATATTACCAACGGCGTGAATAGATTCCGTGGAATAAATTCAGGGCATTCCCGTCCAGGGAGCCTCAACAAACTCTGTAAATATTGCCATTGGCCTGCCATTGGCACATATACGGAGTTTGGTAATGTTCCATGAGCGGGAATGTCCTGAATTCATTCCACGGAATCTATCCACGCCGTTGGTAATATTGGGCCCTGGTTTTCAAAATATACGTATGTGGTGACTTGCAGCAAAAATATCGGCATAATTTGTAGCGCATTGAGTTGTAAAACAATAGCATATTATGAACCAGTGTACACAGTAGTCGAATAATCCAATTCAATAACTTGATTTTAACAGGTTGTGCCACAATGCCAGTCCCTTTATTATTTACAGTTTTTTCGCGTTTTTCATGCCAAACCCAAAAGTATCCACAAACCTTTTAATGCAATGATGTAAAAAACTCAAACATATTCGGAATTAGCGTGGCCGATAGACAAATAATCCAACCCAAGCAATTAGATTTTGAAAACTTTTGCAAAACTGTCACTCCCTACTCTACACTGCCCCTGTTCCCACACCCACCCCACCGCGCCTCACCATCGCTCCACACTACCCTCCCATAACATATAATTGCAGTATATAAGTTATTAATAACAGCAATTTAGTATTTATTATAATTTTTCGAATAGAGAAAAACACGTAAAAACAACATAGGATAAACTGGACAGTGTCAGATTGTGGGTGTCGGGAAACGTTGGAAGTGTGTAGTAGTAATAATAATTAAACGGTTTATTGAAAAATATGGCAGGCAAAAAACTGAAAATATAAACTAAACAGAGATGAGTGGGTCACTTTGTTGTCAAGAAATACACAAGTAATATTAGTGGTAAATAATATTACTTGTATATGATGACAAGGAGGACTGGATCTTTTAACAGTTTCAGAACAGTTACGGTACTAAAGTGAGATAGACAAGGAGTGACTACACCAACACCCCCCACAAACCACCCCTCACCAACATACCGCACTACAACTACGTCAGAAATTATAAGACGCACTACAACTACGTCAGAAATTATAAGACGCACTACAACTACGTCAGAATGTATATACTGTAACGCACTACATTTACGTCATGTGTGTTTTAGATGTACTACAGCTACGTCAGAATGTATATAACGCACTACATCTACCTTCAAGAGTGTTTTACTCTTTTAGACACACTACAACTACGTCAGAAGGTATATATAACGCACTACAACCACGTTAGGAGTGTTTTAGATGCACTACAACTACGTCAGATGCATGAGGTACACTACAACTATGTCAGATGCATGACACACTACAACTACGTCAGATGCATGGCACACTACAACTACGTCAGATGCATGACACACTACAACTACGTCCTAATGCATGATACACACTACAACTACGTCAGAATGCATGAGACACACTACAACTACTTCAGAATGCATGAAGCACACTACGACTACGTCAGATGCATAACACACTACAACTACGTCAGATGCATGACACACTACAACTATGTCAGAATACATGAGACACAATTACAACTACGTCCTAATACATGAGACACACTACAACTACGTCAGAATACATGAGACGCACTACAACTACGTCAGAATACATGAGACGCACTACAACTACGTCAGATGCATGAGATGCACTACAACTCCGTCAGTTGCATGAGACGCACTACAACTACGTCAGAATACATGAGACGCACTACAACTACGTCAGAATACATGAGACGCACTACAACTATGTCCTAATGCATGAGACGCACTACAACTACGTCAGATGCATGAGAAGCACTACAACTACGTCAGAATGCATGAGGCACACTACAACTACGTCCTAATGCATGAGACACACTACAACTACGTTAGGATGCATGAGACGCACTACAACTACGTCAGTTGCATGAGACGCACTACAAGTCCGTCAGTTGCATGAGACGCACTACAACTACGTCAGAATACATGAGGCGCACTACAACTACGTCAGAATGCATGAGACGCACTACAACTACGTCCTAATGCATGAGACGCACTACAACTACGTCAGATGCATGAGACGCACTACAACTACGTCAGTTGCATGACGGCCTGAGACACACTACAACTACGTCAATGCATGAGGCACACTACAACTATGTCAGATGCATGACACACTACAACTACGTCAGATGCATGAGACGCACTACAACTCCGTCAGTTGCATGAGACGCACTACAACTACGTCAGAATGCATGAGGCTCACTACAACTACGTCCTAATGCATGAGACACACTACAACCACGTCAGAATACATGAGACGCACTATAACTACGTCAGAATACATAAGACGCACTACAACTACGTCAGATGCATGAGACGCACTACAACTACATCAGATGCATGAGACGCACTACAACTACGTCAGAATGCATGAGGCACACTACAACTACGTCCTAATGCATGACACACACTACAACTACGTCAGGATGCATGAGACGAACTACAACTACGTCAGAGTACATGAGACGCACTATAACTACGTCAGAATGCATGAGACGCACTACAACTACGTTAGATGCATGAGACACACTACAACTACGTCCTAATGCATGAGACGCACTACAACTACGTCAGAATGCATGAGACACACTACAACTACATCAGAGTACATGAGACGCACTACAACTACGTCAGATGCATGGGGCACACTACAACTACGTCCTAATGCATGAGACACACTACAACTACGTCAGAATACATGAGACACACTACAACTACGTCCTAATGCATGAGATACACTACAACTACGTCCTAATGCATGAGACACACTACAACTACGTGAGAATACATGAGACGCACTACAACTACGCCAGATGCATGAGACGTACTACAACTACGTCAGAATGCATGAGACGCAGTAGGCTTATATACAGATAACCTGGAGGAGACCCTAATATATCAATACTAATAACAATAATGTTGTCAGATCATATTACTGATTTTTTCCGATATGTTGGTAGCCCTGATAGCTGCCTGACGTCATCAATTAGTGTTAAAAAGTAGGCACAATATTTCCGTGTTCATGAGATATCTTTTAGGTGTACTTGGAAAGGTTCATAATAAACGGTATGTTAACAAAAACTTATAACTTATATATGTTAATGTAAGTTTCTGTCATTTATAGTGGGTTTGGTTTACCAGAATATCACTTAATTATAAAAGTAATATATTGTGTATGTCCTTATTAACTGAAATCATTACTTTAATCTGTATATTTTAACTAATACGCGCCTGTATACTTGAAATTATTAATAGTTTCGGAGCAATATTATAGTATTGATATGTCAAAAGTAAATAGTTCGTTCCAAAATTCACGCTCGGGTGTGTGACTATGTTATTACTCAAAGAAAAATTATGTCCACTAGTAATCCTTCAGATACACATAACTGGGTTAAAACATTCATATTTTTCGTAGATAAAGGTTGGCAGATAACATACTGTAATACTAGGAAAGCGTACATTACTGACAAAGTATTCTCATACAGCCACTTATTATCATTCTCGTATATATCCGATAATACTGTGGCAAGATGTAACAAAAAAAAATTAGCGAAATTAAAACCAATTCCTCTCTCCCCCCCTCCTCCACACACAAGTGCATAGGGTCACCTCAGTAACGGACGAAGAAACACACCTCAACCACAAGACCATTTTATTCCCCGACGTTTACGTGCATCCCACTCCTCAGCTGAAGCCATAAGTCCTGACCTGAGTGGGTACCTTGATGTACCGAATGCCTTGACATAACGTATATATCAAACTACGGGAACTGTTTACATATAACATAAGGTATTTTCTTAAGCACACACCAAGATAAACGAAACTGAAGGAAGGTCGATTATAATACATTTTAACACTAACTCATAACTCTGAGGAGAGGGGCTAAAAATTATAAACTTTTCGTCCAGTGAAGGTTTTATGTGGAGGGTCGAGGTGGAGAGATGACAGACCACACAGGTCTGATGTAAAGGCTGTCATGTGTGACGAGGTACACACACACACACACACATCCTTGACCACCGAAGGGTCGAGACGTGCCTGGCGCTCCTCTCGGAGCAGCCAGGTCAACTGTTGTGTTGGCCCATACTAGCCCCCTCCCCTGAACCCTCCTCCCCACCGGAATATCAACATGTTCTCGCCAGAAGCTGCTGTTTCATTTAGGAAAGGAATGGAACCAGTGTTAAACAGAGGTGAACAGTGGTGAACGGTGCTTAAGTCAGTGAGAACAACTCAACAGTAACAGTCGTACCCGGGTTGACCTTCACACAGTGAGGTCCCAGGTACCCAGTGATAACGGCCCGTGAGACCCAACAACCAGCGATGTGTTAATCCGTCTACGATAGGAAGGCCTGGGACCATACCTCACTCATATAACACCATCTGTGAGGGAATTACTACACCACGTGAGGCCCCTCATAACACCATATGTGAAGGAGTTACTACACCACGTGAGGCCCCTCATAACACCATCTGTGAGGGAATTACTACACCACGTGACGTGCCCCTCATAACACCATCTGTGAGGGTACATACCACGTGAGGCCCTCATAACACCATCTGTGAGGGAATTACTACACCGTGAGGCCCCTCATAACACCATCTGTGAGGGAATTACTACACCACGTGAGGCCCTCATAACACCATCTGTGAGGGAACTACTACACCACGTGAGGCCCCTCATAACACCATCTGTGAGGGAGGGACCATCTGGGAGGGAGTTACTACACTACGTTTTTGCTGTTCAACACCTACAATAATCTGTATGTTCACTGTATGTTCCTTTACCTTTCTCTAATGAAGGCTTTTGTTAAACCACCAATGTATGTAATAAGTCATTTATGTCCAATGTATATTTTCAGCCTTCGGGCTGCAGAACTTTTTCAATAAACCGTCAATTATTATTATTACACACACACACACACACACACACACACACACACACACACACACACACACACACACACACACACAGAAATTGAAAAACAAAATTAGCCTTCAAATACCTTTTTAATACACCCTGTAACTCTCTTAATGTAAATAACCGAAATAATGTTATTTATAGGGGAGGTGGTGTGACGTAAGGGGACGTCTCTGTGCACTGGACAGAGGATAGGGGACAGTTGCACCGCCACACTGTTGTGTTAAGTAAGAAATACTCAAGATCTGAATGCTAATACTTACCATTTGGTTGTAGTGTCATTGAGATAAATAACATAACATTATTACAGCCTGTCTGCTATAGTATGTGGACATTAGTCATGCTCTTCATGTCAACTTTGGGATAAACCTGAGCCATGACGAAATGTGCCTAGGCATGAAGAGAAATTGTATTTATGAGTGTTTTTTTTTGTGTACGCTACAAAAATATACTATACAATATTAATAGTGAAAATATGTGTGTAATGATCAGAGGTGATTTATTTCCCGTTACGTAAGTGAGATTTGGTAAACAAGTAGAAAATTAGGTGATTGGACAGAAATGCTGCAGGCAAGACTATTGACTTTGTCTCACAATCCTAGGCACCACGCCACCACCACACCACACTCCATAAAGCCTGGCACTATAACACCTTAGACTTTGCTTGAGGATAAATAAAGTGGTAGATTTTTTCCTTTTTCAGCATTACATTGTCACTGCAGGACAGGTATTATTTACTCCACGTTAGGTGAATGAAAAGCGTCCATACTACACTAATTATCTATGTCAACGTTGCCGGGCACATGTATGGAGACAAATTATATCATTGTGGTCCCAGGCTACTGTGTGCACCTCATGTCTCACCGAGTAACTTAGAGGCTTCAGATTCACGTTCAGATACTCGCGGGGGTTCACACCTCACGGAAAGAATGGATTGACAACGCTGAGTGTACTAGTCGGAAATGTCCCCAACTGTACATAAAAAAATGAGATACTTTGGTTATATAATTAGGGACGAGGGGATAATAACAGAAATATTAATGAACAAAGTTGAGGGTAAAAGGGCCAGGGGAAGGCAACGACTGGGGTGGATGATGAAATTAAAACCTTGGGGGATTGTTAAAAACAGTCCGAGAAAGTTTAGAGTGGAGGACTGTGGTCGCCAACCCTCATATATATGGGGACGGTACTCTTGATTGACTGAGGTTAGGTTCTTGATCATTTTTTTTTATTTGGTAAAAATTTATTTCCACCGCCATTTTTGGGATGTTCTTAATTAAACTGAAGAAGTTTTCTTCTATTGGAATGTTTCCTAACTTGGCTCCTTAACCCGGGCACCCGTTCTTAAAAATTACTCCTAACATTTCTGTGATAATTAAATTAGGTTAGGTTTAATTTCGTCAGCGTTTTGCGTGTTTTACCTCACGATTTCCCTTTACCTCAAAGCCCTGCCCACTCTGTGCGATAAAAATAAAATTTTCAAGTGAAATCTCAAAGTATAAAAAAAATCGAAAAATATAAATTTCCGACGAAAATGCAATAAAGTGACCATTTTCGAATCTTTACCAAGTAAGGTTAGGTTAGGTTCGGTTATATTAGGTAATGTTAGATTAGGTAGGTTTAGTTGGTTGGTTTAGTTTGTTTTAATGTAAGTGTATGATACTGCAGGTACCATGGTGCTAAAGACTGCGATAATGATCTTAACAATTATTAAAATTAATTATTCATGACAAATTTCTGACAACAATGTAGGTTCTGGTCTAACCATGACTAAACTGATAATGACGATAAGCAAAACCACCCAACCAAATTCAACTTTAAAATATCTCAAGATCTTTAGGTTTGGATTAATTGGTTCGTTTTGTCTGTTGTCATTAAGGCCGCGCCCAAAAACACATCGTTGCCAAAAATATGCACTAATGACTGTTTGCACTTACGGTATGACTAAGTGGTACAGGTGCTGGTGGTGGGTGGTCAGGTCCTCAGTGACTCGAGAGACTTGTCATTCATGTTTTTTACTTCTCTTAAAGTGGGTTTGTGCCTATAATCCCCTTGCCAGGTTAGTGTCCTCGTCAGTCAGTTCGAAGGCAGGGAAAAATTACTTCTCTTGTGAATGTGGATCACGTAAGCCTGGCGAGTTGTTAAGGTCAGTATGGATACAACATAGTGAGAGTTAAGCTTTTTGTAGGTATACAAGGTAATGTGACCAATACTACACTCGACCACCTTTACTTCCCCAACAGCAAAGTTAGGAAAACACATCCACAACTGGGTGAACTAACTCTGCTGTATGTGATTCTTACACTTCACAAGGCTTATTATCTAGGTCCTGGGTGTCCATGACATCAAACCCTGGAACAATTTTACTATTTCAAGGATACTTGATTTCTACAGTTGAATCAGTGAACCTCTGACTCATTTACCACTGAAGGCCATAGTTTGCACCACAACACTATTACCTGTAGCTTGTGTAACGTCTGGCTAGGACTCAGGGTTCAGTGATGGTGTGATAAATATTGTAATTTATCCAGGAGCCTCGTGCAGCGTCGAGATCACCACCTTCACCAGCATTTAACATGCCATTAAGAGGCTTTGGCGTGTTAAACTTCTTCAAATGTGCAATGATCCCTTGATTCATTGACTATAACATACCAGGGGCGTTAGGAGGTAGACACTGCGGGCTGATGTCATGGTCAGGTGAACTTTCTCTTACAGTCTTGGTGCATTATCTTCCCTTAAAGAGCACCGCTTTGTCGGCAGTTTTTTATATACATCTTGTTATTTGGAATGCAACTGTTTCTGAACCGCTGATAGAAAACATTCCATTTATTTTGTACTGTTCATTTCTAATTAAAAGGACGAATGATTACTTCGCTCTTCCCAAACAACCGAATCAGAGCCCTGACGACCATCCTTTTCCTAAGTTTTTCAACCATTTTTATTCTAAACTCTACTGTATATCAGAGCACTGTCGTCTCTTCTTGGCATTCTCATAAAAACTTTAATCCTTTTTAGTCACACGCTAAGGCACTGTTGTTCATGTTAACTTACACTTTAAATCCTTTCCCTAGTTGACAACAACACGTCCACCGGCAGCCATTTAAACTTCGCTTAAAAAAGATCCCACTTTTCTAATATTACCGAACCGATATATAAGATAGTACTACGTAACAATATATAAATTCGTTAATTAATTTATAATAGCAGATATCACAACCGATTTACGCTTTTATCTATTATGAAATAATACTAAATTAAAACAAAATGAAAGTTATTAATATGATGGCGGCTGGTCGGTAGTCAGTGGGCGGGGCTGAACACTCAAACTGAGTGGTGTAGGAAAAAACGAAATTTTTAGTAATTCTTTGGTGGCTTAACAATATTCGATGTACTAGGGCTTAATAATAATAATAATAATAATAATAATAATAATAATAATAATAATAATAATAATAATAATAATAATAATAATAATAATAATAATAATACATCGATAAATCATTTTTCTTTTTCGTTTGCTGTATTTTTTCATGAGTTTTAAGTTTTAAATTTTTTATATTATTCTATTATAAATTACGTTACGTTACGTTACATTACGTAACGTTACGTTACATTATGTTATGTTTGGTAACAGTACATAGATTAATAGTTAAATCTAATCCCATACAGCTTGCATTTTGTTAACTTGACTGTATGGGATCAACGAAGATTAGTCCAGCTATTTCACCTTAAGATTAACCACCCTAATTATAATCAAATCTAACCTAACCTAATCTAATCTAAACTAACCCAACCCAACTTAATCTCCCCAAAAAGTGTTAGAGGTTAATCTTAGGGTAAAATAAACTGCAGGGACTAATCTTCAGGTGAGCCGTACGTGTTCGTATCTGTGGTGTAATGGTCAAGCAAGCTCGCCTCGCAAGAGAGCGGACCTGGGTTCGATCCCCTGGCATGGTTAAACTATGGGCAAGGTTCTTTAAGCATTTGCCTCTGTCTACCCAGTAGTAATTGGGAACCTGATTGTTAATAGATTTACTAATCGTATTCCGGGGTAATGGTTCGCCAGTGCAGTTGGCGAATTGGCCGGTCTTCTCGCACTATTCCTTGACACGCTCCTTAAACAAATTCAGGCCTAGGTGACCCTTGGGCCGGCCATCCTCGTTACACGAGGGGCAACCATTTATTAAACACGAGAGCGTCTCACTGGCAGTATGTGGTGTGAGTGATACAACATAAACACTTAAAATGTCAACAATTAAAAGTCGTACACATCACAGACTATCGACTCGGGCAAAAAGTTGCCTCATTATCTAGTGTGTGGTGCGGTGGTAGTTGTGGTGCGGTGGTAGTTGTGGTGTGGTGGTGGTTGTGGTGTGGTAGTGGTTGTCGTGTAGTGGTGGTTGTGGTGTAGTGGTGGTTGTGGTGTAGTGGTAGTATTTATGTGGTGGTATTTGTTGCGTGGTGGTTGTGGTGTGGTGGTGGTTATGGTGTGGTGGTGGTTGTGAGGTGGTTGTGGTGTGGTGGTGGTTGTGTGGTGGTTGTAGTGTAGTGGTAGTATTTATGTGGTGGTATTTGTTGTGTGGTGGTTGTGGTGTGACTGTGGTTATGGTGTGGTGGTGGTTGTCGTGTAGTGGTGGTTGTGGTGTAGTGGTAGTATTTATGTGGTGGTATTTGTTGTGTAGTGGTTGTGGTATAGTAGTGGTTATGGTGTGGTGGTGGTTGTGAGGTGGTTGTGGTGTGGTGGTGGTTGTGGTATAGTAGTGGTTATGGTGTGGTGGAGTGGCGGTGTGGGGGTGGTTTTGGTATGGTTGTGGTGTGGTGGGTGGTGTGGGGGTGGTTTTGGTATGGTTGTGGTGTGGTGGTGGTTATAGTGTAAAGAGGTCCTGTGTGTGTGTGTGTGTTTGACTAATAAGCTGCACACTATGTAATACACACACACACACACACACACACACACACACACACACACACACACACACACACACACACACCCTGAACCAGTTACCTTGACACTGCCTTAATCATTATTCTTGTTATCAAACCAATTATGTAGAGATGAAGATTGAATTATTACCGCAATTATACAACAGTTCTGATCTGGCCGCTGTTTTTTTAGACCCCATAATGACAACAAATAATTGGCGGCGGTCAGACAGCTACTCTTACCTTTGGTAAGCAGTCTTGCTCAGCCCGGATTGATGTTCATGATGGGATCCCGACTCCGCTTTTATCATATGGCCCTTGTCAAGAGTTGGCCATTATTTCCAAGGAATTCCCCAAACTTATTTTAAAGGTCACCCAAGCCAACAGGTTGAAGGAACTCCCTATCGCTACAAACACGTCCCCTTCTAATGCAAGAGCTTACCTTCTCAAGGAGTTTGCTGACGTGTTGGTTACGAAGAAATCTTTAGGATCCACACCACTCAAGCCGATGGTGGGTCCACCTATGAAGATTCATCTTAAGGATGGTGCCACACCTTTTGCCATCCACACCCCTCGTTTGATTCCTCACGCCTACAAGGAGCTAGTTAGATAAGAGCTTGACTCCATGGCTGTTCAGGGAATCATTAAGCCGGCCGGAGACGAACCTTCACCTTGGTGCCACCCTCTCGTCCCCGTCGCCAAACCTCGTGGTGGAGTACGGATCACCACCGATCTATCAAAACTTAACCAGCAAGTTTCCCGTCCAGCCCACCCTTCACCCACACCCTTCGCAGCTGTTCGAAATGTGGACGCCTTATGTGGTTATTGGCAGATCGAGTTGGCCGAAGAAGACCAGCATTTGACTACATTCATCACACCATATGGAAGATACCAGTATTGCAGAGGCCCCATGGGATTTGCCGCTACGGGTGATGCATTCTGTCAACGTGGTGACGCGGCCCTTCAAGGAGTCACGAATTGTGTCAAGGTGGTTGATGATATCTTACTCCACGACGAAGACTACTGTGACCACCTCTCCCGGATATATGAAGTTCCCACCAGATGTCGAAAGTACGGGATTACCCTCAACGCTGACAAGTTTGTAGTCGCCGCTCCATCAGTAAACTTCTGTGGGTACACTCTCTCAGCATCAGGCATCGCAACTGACCCGGAGAAAGTAAGTGGAATAAGGGATTTTCCAACCCCTGCCAACCTGACAGACCTCCGTTCTTTTTTAGGTCTGGTCAATCAGCTGGCTGAATTCACACCTGACATCTCCGCCGCAGCCCAGCCGTTACGCCCCCTGCTGAGCCCCAGGACATTCCTGTGGACTGGTGGATCATCAGGAAGAATCAAAACGCCAGATCCGCCTGTTCATTAGCCGTACCCACCGTCCTCCAGACTGACACCTCCAGACTCTACGGCGTTGGTTACGCCCTTCTGCAGGACCATGGCGGTGGACAACTCCGCTTAATTCAGTTTGGATCCCGGTTCCTGACGGACGCTGAGACCCGATATGCCACGATTGAGCTGGAGATGTTGGCTGTTGTCTGGGCGATGGCGAAGTGCTGTTTCTACCTGATAGGACTTCAGCACTTCACCCTCTTCACGGATCATCGCCCCCTTATACCTATAATCAATCACTACTCTTTGGATGCAGTAGAAAATCCTCGCCTTCAACGTCTGAAAGAGAAGCTCTCGCCTTATCTCTTCACGGCTGTGTGGCGTGCTGGTAAGCTGTTGTGCATCCTGGATGCCCTGTCCCGCGCCCCTGTCAGTCGCCCCACCCCAGAGGACGAGATGTTGTGTTCTACAGCTGCTGCATCCCTCAAGTCAGTGGTTTCATTGAAGGCCGTCTTCACATCAGAAGAGTCTACAGCACCGGATGCAGACAAGACCCTTGAAGATCTCCGCACCGCAGCCCGGGCCGACCCTTCCTACATCCGGCTCGTCGACTGTGTGTCTCAGGGATTTCCATCGAACCGATACGACCTTCATGAATTGCTACTCCCGTACTGGAAAATACGCGAGGATCTCTATTGTGACGGAGACCTCGTCTTGTATGGTCCAC
>NW_024728661.1:0-13812 GCF_018991925.1 Homarus americanus | reverse complement strand
ATATTTCACAGCTGATTTTCAGAAATATATGCTGCTGTCACTGGCTTGTTTATTCCGGAGACATTGATTATACTTTGAGTATGTTGTTATGCTTTGTTACCAGTCAAGGAATATGCTGATATGTTCTGACACTTCTCAGTGATTACCCTGATATACTTAGATACCTGACAGTATTTATTGGAGTATAGTGTCCTATACTCTGATGTCATTCTAGTGATATGCTGATGAGCTGACATACCGCTTTATGTAACTGTGATATATTGAATCATATACATCCATTCCTCACGCTTAATATATATGAAATTCTAAACAATGCTGATATTATTTATGTTATACCCTGATTATATACTAACATACTACAGTGTCATTTATAGTGTATGATATTAAACATTCGGGGGTATACTTTGAGGTTATTTAGAGAATATGATGGCAAACGGTGATATACTCTGATGCCATATTTGGTATACACAGATATATTGATATAATTTATATAATATACCGATAGATATAACTAAATATCTGTAAAGTAAATCCTGTACTTTTTGATATACCATTCAGGGTGAAGGTATGCTAATATACCACGATAGCACCCGTCTCTCAGCGCTAATATACCCTGATGGCACACTTAACATCCTGGCGCCGGTCGTGGGGTATACTGATATGCTAAAGTCTTCTTCATCTTCTAATATCTCGACTTCAGCTTCGTAAGCTGTGATTACTTAAACGTATTTAACGCTCGTTTACGTAACTTTTTTGTAGAATAAATGAATGTATATCCGGGGTTCTTCTGTTTCTTTGTCCATCTGATGTTTGCGTCCATGTTGAGGAGAACCACTTAGCAGGGCTCGCATTTTCCCATAATGTGTTACCTCAAGTTCCATAATTTGCACTTAGTGAAGCCACGATATCCCGCGTTATGTTGCCCGTCTTACTTCCTTCTGGGTTATGTGTCTTAAGTTGGTGAAAAAATTAAATTAAGGCTGAATTATTGTTAAATGTTAAGGTATTATAGTACTTGTCTGTCGTGTTGTTAATATATCATAGTTTCACCAGCAGTATGTACTCAAGAGCTTATTAACATCGTTGACGAGTCAGAGCCGCAACACTGAACCAATCTATATGAACATTAACACAAAAAATAAATTGTTACATTACATCGACTATCAAGACATAACTTACAATACAAATGAATAAATAATTGTACCAGGCAGATAAAAATATTAGTTACAAAAAATTATGAAAATAGTCTTAATGTTCACGCCAGAACTTTCCCCATAACAAAAGCCATACAACATTTTCCCAGTTAAGACTTCGTTAAATACAATCTCAAACTCCTTCTCAGAAACTGTGTGTTGGTGGTGTGCCACGTGTGGTGTGTGTGTGTGTGTGTGTGTGTGTGTGTGTGTGACAACACCTTTGATTTATACAAATATTCACCCAAATGAATAACACCAAGTAATTCACCATGTTATTCACGACTCTTAGATCACTTGGCTTGCGTCTCTCAAAAGGTCGAGCCAGGGTCAGCTGATTCAGTAACCACCGCTCACATTAATAGGGACCTGCCACACTTTGCCATAAACAGATAAATTGTACCGGGAATTTTCCCCCCACACACTCATCATTGTCACTTTATGTAACTTGCTGACAAAACCCATGACCCTTCAGGCCTTTTACGCCCTTAATGCATGAGTCATAAAGGCAAGCATGAACTCCGCATGCTTCCCAGTTGGGCACTGTAAACGCTTCTGCGCTTCACCTTACACAGGATGTAAGGGGGTGCCCAATAAACTAGCCCCCTCGTGGGCAATCTGTAATCACTACCACTGTCTCGCGGCCCAGAGTAGTAGTTGGACATATCACTAGACAGGGAAATTCACACTTAACACAAGTGTTATCTCAAGGTCATATTCACAACACTTCCCTGGACAGAATTCATAATTTATTTTCTCATATTACATCTGTGTGTATACTGCTACTAGATAAACAGAAAATGCCAAGAAGTGTTTACATCAAGCGCTGCCACTTAAGAGTTCCAAGAACTAAATTAAAACAATTAGTGTGTGTGTGTGCATGGTGTGAGTGTGCATGGTGTGTGTGTGTGTGAGTGTGCATGGTGTGTGTGTGTGCATTGTGTGTGTGTGTGTGTGTGTATATGGTGTGTGTTTGTTTGTTTGTATGGTGTGTGCATGGTGTGTGTGTGTGTGTGTGTGTATGTGTGTATGGTGTGTGTATGTGTATGGTGTGTGTATGTATGGTGTGTGTGTGTGTGTGTGTGTGTGTATGTGTGTGTATGGTTTGTGCATGTACGGTGTGTGTATGGGTGTGTGTGATTGTGCATGGTGAGTGTGTGACTGTGTATGGGGTGAGTGTGTGTGTGTGTGTGTGTTTCCATTGCCATGAGGATATCATACAATTCTTAAAGCACTGGTCACATGGGCGCATTTTTTTTAGCAATTTCTTGCCGGAAAGTTATTTCGAGCAATTTTCGAGAAATTCGAGCAAGTTTTTGAAGCATTTTTATTGACAATCGTGATAGTCAATTTCTTGACTATTTCGAGCAAGATTATCGGTTCAAAACCGGTTAATACCATATTTAATGACACGAAGCTTATTTATCGAGTATTTACCTTGGCTATATATAACATAGATCAATAACATTATGTATAAAATGCACAAACAGTTTTTTACGACACACTGAGTTTATTATTTGGGTGGTGTTTTGGCGTGTTTGTTTACAAAACACAAGCCCATACAGCCGGTCATTCTCCACACACTAACAACCCTCCCTACTGTAACTACGATAGTTGAACCAGTCTATATTAAACACTCGTTCCTCCTCCTCGCCAGCCACTTACGAGTCCCCAATATTTTTTCTTCGCTTTCTCTCATTTCTTTTTAATAATAACAATAATACCAAGGATAGCTGCTGCGTCGTCTGCATTGTTGTTGTGATGTTCCGTCTCCCTTCTACTCGCACAGCGGCGTTAACTTTTTTTTCTTGCTGTAGTAACTGAACCAAGAGCCACTCGTGTGACCACATTTGGAAGAAATTACTCGTAATTTCTTGCTCCAAATTAATTGCTCATCAAAGGGATCGTGTGACCGTAGCTTAAGTCACCCTTTAAGAAAAACTGTAAATACTGATTCACAAAACTTAAGGATAATTTCTGACTTGGAACCATCGGTGTAATGCAGAAAACAGTTATTGTATTCTAAAACCTACCCAAGAAATCTTTTACCCACTTACGATATAATTCTTTTCTATTCCATCAATAGATGTTATTTTACTTTTTTATACGTATTTTTATTTTAGTAATTTATAAACTATTTTCTTTATATACTTCATTACCTTTTAGTGTAACGAAGAGAATGAATTACAGAAGGTTTTTATAATTATATTGCGAACAATATTTTTCCTCGCAATAAATAAACAATGACGATGATCTTGTTTACAATATGGAGCTTGATGTCTTACTCCATATTCGTTTATTACATTTTCTGCCATACCCGACTGTTCTTTTCTTTCTTGTGGTGAAGGTTTTTGACAATTGATATATATATAAAGTTGAGTTAAGAATAATGACTCTGATATTATAGCCATTAGGTCCTGAATAATAAGTGGTGTCTAAGTGAACAAATGTATGATGTCTTCAATTACCAGCGTAGTGTTGGGTAACAGTGGGGGTAGAAGCGAAGGGTAGGAGTGAAGGGTGGGAGTAAGGCGTGGGAGTAAGGGGTGGGAGTAAGGGGTGGGAGTAAGGGGTGGGAGTAAGGCGTGGGAGTAAGGGTGGGAGTAAGGGGTGGGAGTAAGGGGTAGGAGTAAGGGGTGGGAGTAAGGGGTGGGAGTAAGGGATGGGAGTAATGGGTGGGAGTAAGGGGTGGGAGTAAGGGGTGGGAGTAAAGGGGTGGGAGTAAGGCGTGGGAGTAAGGCGTGGGAGTGAGGCGTGGGAGTGGGGTGGGAGTGAGATTGGGAGTGGGGTGGGAGTAAGAGTTGGGAGTAAGACGTGGGAGTAAGGCGTGGGAGTAAGGGGTGGGAGTAAGTGGGGTGGGGGTGGGAGATGGGGAATTGGGGAGTAGGGGTGGGAGTGGGGTGGGAGTAAGGGGTAGGAGTAAGAATTGGGAGTAGGGGTGGGAATGAGGGGTGGGAGTAAGTGGTTGGGAATGAGAGTTGGGAGTGGGCAGGAGTAAGGCGTGGGGTAGGTGGGAGTTAGAGTGTGAGTGGGGGTGGGAGTGGGGTGGGAGTGGGGTGGGGAGTAAGGGGTGGGAGTAAGGGGTGGGAGTAAAGGAGTGCAGGTGGGCGTGGGAGTAAGAGATTGGGAGTAGGGTGGGAGTAAAGTTTCTGGTAAGGGGTGAGGTAAAGAGTTAGGAGTGGGGGTGGGAGTAGAGGGGTGGGAATGGCGTGGAATGGGGTGGGATTAAGGATGGGATTAGAGTGGGAGTAAGGGTGGGAGTAAAGAATTTGAGATGAGGGGTGGCAGTGAGGGGTGGCAGTGAGGTGAGAATGAGAATTGGAGACAAGAGAGTCTGGTAGGGGTGGAGAAACCAAGGGGGGTGGAAGCAAGGAGATTGGGGAGTAAGGGAGACAAGGTAAGTGGTGGAGTAAGTGGTGGGAGTAAGGGGTAGAAAGTAAGGGATAGAAGGGGTGAATGAGGTAGAAGTAAGGGTAGAAGGAGGTGGGAGCAAGGGTGGGGCATCATCTAACAGAGTAATACTGAGGTATTACAAGAAAGAACTAAAAACTGTCCACTGTGTGTATCAACATTTTATAAAAGTATTTGTGAAGCTGTAAAATACTTAGATATAAACTTTTAATTCAACTCTGTAATAAAAATAATTGCAATATTGAATCTAAACAAGAAATGAACTGGGTGAAAAAAATCTACAAAATACTAAAAATATAAAAAAGAAGAATTACAGTAAAACCTGAATCATTGTAATAAACATTATTAAACTTTTCGTTGTTATGACCTAAAACAAACAAGGAAGACTCGTCTAGATTTTCGCTCTGTGAATTAACTCCTTGGATCGCTTTTTGGCAAGAGGGGAGTTACTCCGACTTATTCCGTGAAAATATTCCCAACTGTCCATAAAATCCGTTACAGTTTCCTTTATAGTAAGTGACTCACAAATGATTAATATTCCCATTCACCAATACTTTATTATATCAGAGAACAGTGCAGAGATAAGCTGGCCAATGAGCGATGGTCAAAGATAATACAGATTTAATACTGGATTGATAAATACAGCTATAGTGATTTGTTTCATGTTACAGTAATAATAAACTTTATCAAATGTTATAACTACCAAAGTGTTATTTTCGTGATCGATACCCTGCTGCCAGGATTATAACATCGTTTAAAAGTTCAGTAAAAATATCATGCAGATTAAAACCTAACCTAGTGTATCGTAACCTAACTTAGCCTTTCCTAAGCTAACTTAGACTATCCAAAACTAGCCTAACCTATCCTAATCACACCAAACCTAACCTACCCTAAATTTATATATCATCAACAGATTTATAGATATGTTGGAGAAATAATTATCAAAAGTTTGTTGTCTCTGCAAATGTATTTTTAAAAAAAGAAAATTAAATTAAAACTTTCTAGAGAACTCAATTGTGTCATGAGCGTTGCGGCTTGGTTAGGTTAGGTAACATTAGGTTAGGTTAGATAAGGTAAGGTAAGATTAGGTAAGGTGAGGTAGTGTTAGGGTTAAATACATTTTACTAATTTTGCATCAAAATAATCACGACTGAAGGTATCGGATAAAAAACCTCTGAATATAATTCTTTTTCTGAGAAAAAAATTTCTTTACCACTTATTTTTGCCCCACTTTTTTTATTAAGTTTGATGAACTTAGATTAGGTTAGGTATTATTTAACTCTGAGTCATGGGTACTTATTGGATACTTGGCAGAATAACTTGTTATAACTTGGTCCTAACAAAGGCGGAGTCTAAGCAAAAATGTTCACTTGACCTCATATTTGGATTTCATTACTGAAGGATATTTACAGCTATACCACATTAATAAGGTCTATCTGCAAGTTTATTCAGTCATAAAAAAAAATATACCCTAAATGTGGACAATAAAATCTTCTATTTTGGTACAAATTACTTGAAAAGTTGTAAGAAGACAAAAGCTGCATCTCTTCCATAAAGCGAGAAATAGAACAGCCAAGCCTCTTCTTGTCGTAAAAAAAAACTAATATTGTATTTTAGTATGTTGATGTACAAAACATTTTCTTCATTATTCTATGATAAAACAAGTCTAACAAGCATTATTAAAACATATATTATTAATTTTTTTTCATGCAATCCGGAAATAGCTACTACTATATCCAGGTTGATGGTGTTGAGGTCCTGTAAGTTACAGGCTAGATTACGAGCTCACTTACGGAGTTCGATGCCAAATATTTGTTTTGAGAATCCCGATCGGAGACTGTAAGTCCAGTTACTTGGTAAACAAGTAGATACAGTGAAATAAACTGCTGTACCTAAATATTATGTAACTCAAAATATATTCCCAAAACAGCACGTTTACAGATGAAAATAAAAAAAAGCATAAATAATACAAACAAAATCAATTAATATATTTTTTATTACAGTATTTTTAAATATCAGAAGCGTAGGTTCAGCGTTTCTTTTGTGTCTTTTTCCCGGTGAAGATGTAGTCTCCCCATGGCAGGTACTGGTCCTTTTGTACACGGCAGAAAGTGGTAGTTTCCTTCTTCTTCTTCTTGTTTTGGGTCTTGTTGTTTTGGGTCTTAGTGTGTTTTGTGGTCTGCAGTTTGTTAGATCGGGGGCCCTTCTCCTTCATCTGGCAAGGCTTCACCTCCACCTTAGTCACCTTCGATACAGTGCGTCGGAACACCATTGTGATGTACTGACACTAACAGCTCTCTCACTGAGGTCAAATCAAAATTTGACCATACAGAAGGAATTACGGTTTAATAAGGTTGGAATTTAAAAAAATTGACAACAAAATAAAGCTCTGTTTATCACTATAGTAAAGAGGGATGGTGTTTGTAAAGATGATGGATGGTGTTATAATATGTAGTGATGATGGATGGTGTTATATGTAGTGATGAAGGATGGCGTTATATTGTAGTAATGATGGATGGTATTATATGTAGTGATGATAAGAGGGTAATATATGTAGTGATGATGGATGGTGTTATATATATATTGATGATGCATGATGTTATATGTAGTGATGATGGTTGGTGTTATATGTAGTGATGCTGGATGGTGTTATATGTAGTGATGATGGATAGAGTTATATGTAGTGATAATGGATGATGTTATATGTAGTGATGATGGGTGGTGTTATATGTAGTGATGTTGGATGGTGTTATATGTAGTGATGATGGATGATATTATATGTAGTGATGATAGGATGGTTCTATATGTAGTGATGATGGATGGTGTTATATGTAGTGATGATGGATGATGTTATTTGTAGTGATGATAGGTTGGTTTTATATGTAGTGATGATGGATGGTGTTATATGTAGTGATGATGGATGGAGTTATATGTAGTAATGATGGATGATGTTATATGTAGTGATGATGGTTGGTGTTATATGTAATGATGTCGGATGGTGTTATATGTCGTGATGGATGGTTCTATATGTAGTGATGGTGGATGGTGTTATATGTAGTGATGATGGATCGTGTTATATGTAGTGATGGATAGTATTATATGTAGTGATGATGATGGATGGTGTTATAAGTAGTGATGATGGATGTTATATGTAGTGATGAAGGATGGTGTTAGTGAAGATTGTGAAGTGAGATGTAGTGAAGATTGTGAAGTCAGATGTGGTGAAGATTGTGAAGTGAGATGTAGTGAAGATTGTGAAGTGAGATGTAGTGAAGATTGTGAAGTGAGATGTAATGAAGATTGTGAAGTGAGATGTAGTGAAGATTGTGAAGTGAGATGTAGTGAAGATTGTGAAGTGAGATGTAGTGAAGATTGTGAAGTGAGATGTAGTGAAGATTGTGAAGTGAGAAGTAGTGAAGATTGTGAAGTGGGATGTAGTGAAGATTGTGAAGTGAGATGTAGTGAAGATTGTGAAGTGAGATGTGGTGAAGATTGTGAAGTGAGATTTGGTGAAGATTGTGAAGTGAGATGTGGTGAAGATTGTGAAGTGAGATATGGTGAAGATTGTGAAGTGAGATGTGGTAAAGATTGTGAAGTGAGATGTAGTGAAGATTGTGAAGTAAGATGTGGTAAAGATTGTGAAGTGAGATGTAGTGAAGATTGTGAAGGGAGATGTAGTGAAGATTGTGAATTAAGATGTGGTAAAGATTGTGAAGTGAGATGTAGTGAAGATTGTGAAGTAAGATGTGGTAAAGATTGTGAAGTGAGATGTAGTGAAGATTGTGAAGGGAGATGTAGTGAAGATTGTGAAGTAAGATGTGGTGAAGATTGTGAAGTGAGATGTAGTGAAGATTGTGAAGTGAGATGTAGTGAAGATTGTGAAGTGAGATGTAGTGAAGATTGTGAAGTGAGATGTAGTAAAGATTGTGAAGTGAGATATGGTGAAGATTGTGAAGTGAGATGTAGTGAAAGATTGTGCAGTGAGATGTAGTGAAGATTGTGAAGTGAGATGTATTGAAGATTGTGAAGTGAGATGTAGTGAAGATTGTGAAGTGAGATGTAGTGAAGTTTGTGAAGTGGGATGTAGTGAAGATTGTGAAGTGAGATGTAGTGAAGATTGTGAAGTGGGATGTAGTGAAGATTGTGAAGTGAGATGTAGTGAAGATTGTGAAGTGAGATGTAATGAAGATTGTGAAGTGAGATGTAGTGAAGATTGTGAAGTGAGATATAGTGAAGATTGTGAAGTGAGACGTAGTGAAGATTGTGAAGTGAGATGTAGTGAAGATTGTGAATTGAGAAGTAGTGAAGATTGTGAAGTGGTATGTAGTGAAGATTGTGAAGTGAGATGTAGTGAAGATTGTGAAGTGAGATGTAGTGAAGATTGTGAAGTGAGATGTAGTGAAGATTGTGAAGTGAGATGTAGTGAAGATTGTGAAGTGAGATGTAGTGAAGATTGTGAAGTGAGATGTAGTGAAGATTGTGAAGTGAGATGTGGTAAAGATTGTGAAGTGAGATGTGGTGAAGATTGTGAAGTGAGATTTGGTGAAGATTGTGAAGTGAGATGTGGTGAAGATTGTGAAGTGAGATATGGTGAAGATTGTGAAGTGAGATGTAGTGAAGATGGGAAGTGAGATGTAGTGAAGATTGTGAAGTGAGATGTAGTGAAGGTTGTGAAGTGAGATGTAGTGAAGATTGTGTAGTGAGATGTAGTGAAGATTGTGAAGTGAGATGTAGTGAAGATTGTGAAGTGAGATGTAGTGAAGATTGTGAAGTGAAATGTAGTGAAGATTGTGAGGTGAGATGTAGTAAAGATTGTGAGGTGAACATAAGAACATAAGAACATAAGAAAGTGGGATACTGCAGGAGGTCGACTGGCCCATACAGGGCAGATCCCTTTCACACCCATCCCAGCACTTCCATGTGCCTATCCAACTTCGTCTTGAAGCTCCCTAGCATCCCCGATCCTACTATGGCACTCGGTAGCCTATTCCACATATCTACAACTCTATTACCAAACCAGTGCTTGCCTATATCCTTTCTGAATCGGAATTTATCTAATTTAAAGCCATTTGTTCTAGTTATTTCGTTATTACTGAGCTTCAGAACATTTTCCGGCCTACCCTTGTTAATCCCACTTACCCAATTTGTACACACCCCTTATCATATCTCCCCTAATCCCACGCCTCTAATGAATGTAAGCTTCCAGGCTTTTTCAGTCTTTCTTCATATGGAAGGCTTCTAATATTATGGATCATTTTTGCCATTCTCTTTGTACTTCCTCCAAAGAATCTATGTCCATTCTATAATAAGGACACCAGAACTGAACCGCATAATCCATGTGTGGCCTCACTAATGCTAGGTAAAGTTTCAAGATAACGTCAGCAGTTCTGTTACTCACAGACCTAGATATGAACCCAAGAATCCTGTTTGCCTTGTTGCTAACGCTAATACATTGTTTTCTAGGTTTCAAGTCGTTGCTAACAAATACACCTTGATTTTTTTCACAAACTGAGTTTTCTATTTCCGTGTTACCTAGTTTATACTTAACGTTTGTATTCGTCTTCCCTATCTGTAGTACCTTGCATTTATCACTATTAAAATTCATTTGCCAGTCTACTGACCACTCATGTAAGGTATCTAGATCTCTTTGAAGGTGTTCAAAGTCACTGTCTGAATTTATCACTCTCCCCATTTTGGTATCATTTGCAAATTTACTAATCCTACTAGTTATGCCTAAATCAAGATCATTAATGAATATAACAAACAGCAGAGGGCCTAATACAGATCCCTCTCTGGGGAACTCATGGACCGCACCCCAGTCTGGATTTTAACCATTTATGCTGACTCTTTGTTTCCTGTACTGGTTAACCATGACCTAATCCATTTTAATACTGATCCACTCTTATTCCAATGTGGCTTCTACCTTCTCATCAATCTCTCTCATGAGGGACTCTATCGAATGCTTTACTGAAATCTAAATAAATTATATCATATGACTTATCATTATCTACCGCTCAAATACTTTGAGAAAAAAGCTAAGCAAATTTAGAGACAAGAACGTCTTGGGCAGGAAATCTATGTTGAGTAAAGAATGAATTGCTGAATGTTTCCTGCTGCGGTTTCTGGATTTTGTAGCAATAATTGACTCTAGCAACTTGCCTGCGATTGACGTGAGACTAATGACGGTAATTTGATTATTGATTTATCACCTTTTGAAAAACAAGGCACTTAATGACTTATTAAATAAAACTGCTAATGGATTACTCAACTCATCTCTACATTCTTTTAATATTCTAGCATATACCTCGTCTGGACCAGGCGATTTATGAGGCTTCAGTTTGTTAATTACTTAAAGCACATCGTTACTAGTAATATTGATATTCATCAACATATTTTCTATACTGTCGTTATATACCCATTTAACTTCTGGAAACTGTGCTATAGGTTTTCATTTGTGAATACGGAGCGAAAATGACTATTTAACGTACTACACATTTCTAACTCATCATCAGTCATTTCTCCTGTCGTAGTTTTAAGGGGACCTATTGTATCTCTAACCTTTGATTTATACAGTTGATAAAAAGCTTTGGGGTATATTTCGATTCGTTTGCTACCTTGATTTCATAATTTCTCTTTGCTTTCCTAATTTCTGTTTATACCTGTCTTGTTAGGTTCTGATAGTAACCAAGTAAGTGATTTTCGCCTTTCTTAACTTTTCTATATACTCCTTTCTTTTTCCTAGAAGATCTAAGAGTCTATTATTCATCCATTTTGGTTGGTTCCGTATCGATCTGAATTTTCTTTTAGGGATGTGTTTATTTTGGGCATTATTGATTGTCGCAATAAATTGTTCATAAGTAGCTGCTAAATTAAATTCGGGGTTATCCCGTCCTAAGTTGACAGTTTCCGGAGGTGTGGGGGGGATTAATCTTTTGACCATAGGTCATCCCTTAGGTCTCTCCTTATGCTACCGTAATTAGCATTCCTAAAATCCGGGATCAAGGCCGAATTTTCCTTCTTCCTGCCATCCCATATTATGTTAAAATATATGGCTTTATGATCACTGTTTCCTAGTTCGTCTCCAATCCCAACATCTTTTACTAGATTTTCATTATTACTGAGAACTAAATCGAGGATATTATTTTCTCTAGTGGGCAAGTTTATAAATTTATATATAAAACTATCCTGTACTACTTCTATAAAATCTTCAGATTCATTATCGCTAAGTTGATTTTTCCAATCTATGCCTGAAAAGTTGAAATCGCCTAGAATACATACATTGTTTTTATCAGATGCCTTCTTTATTTCCTCCCATAGCAATTTACCATCGTTCCTACTCAAATTAGGTGGTCTATATATAACACCAATGACTACGGATTCACTGCCCTCACCAATCTCTACCCAAATACTTTCATTGTCGCTATTTGTTTTAATGTTTGATTTATTGCAGCTTTTTAATGACACCCTGATATACACTGCTACACCGCCACCTCTCCTTCCTACTCTGTCAAATTTATATAGGTTATATCCTGGAATATGAAATTCTGCTAAAAATGCTTGCTGTTTGAATTTATCCATGTTTCCGTTATTGCAATTATATCTATGTTCTCTTTACTAACAATGGCCCTGAGCTGGTCCATTTTGTTACACAGGCTTCTACTATTAGTATAATAAACACTCAATATATTTCTTCCGTTTCTATCTGTTTTACATTTATTACTTTGATGTTTGTTATTATGACTAACTATATTTTCAGCATTATCTACTTCTGTTTCACTACTTCCCAGGACCTGCTTGTTTTTTTACTCCCATTTTCCCCGCCCCCTCTCTACTGGCGAAACCCCCCCTTCGGAGTGACAATTTCACGCTCCAGGGATGCAGACAACGTCTTTACCCCCTCACGAGACAAGTGTACTCCGTCGCGACAGTACAGGTAGTCGTTGCCATAAAATCGTTGCCCGTCATCAATGAATGCCCAACCATTGTTTGCACAATGTTTTTCCAGTCGGCAATTAATAGCAATTGCCCTGGACAGCCATTCACGACCAACCCCTCTTTTAGGCAAGACACCACATACTATCGGGACCCCTCCCCTATCTCTAATCTTCCCCAGCGCCTCCCTATACCTCTTGAAAAGTTCCTCACTCCTAACCTTACCTATGTCGTTTCCCCCCACACTAAGACACACTACTGGATTGGTACCCTCCCCTGACAAAACTCTGTCTAACCTCTCGGCTACATGCCCTATCCCAGCCCCAGGAAAACATACCCTAGTCCTATGTTTCCTATCTCTCGCACAAAAAGCCCGATCCATAAACCTCACCTGGCTGAAGATTGTGAAGTGAGATGCAGTGAAGATTGTGAAGCGAGATGTAGTGAAGATTGTGAAATAAGATTATAAAGTAAACTGTAGTAATTGAGGTTAAACGAACGCCGGTTATTCTGTAGTGTATCCGTGTCTTGTTAACGTGGAACCAACATGGCGGTGGTTCTCAATATAGATACGTTATTTTGCCGGGAATTTCTGTCAAAACAAAATATGAATCAACCATATTAAGCCTAAATTAACCTAACGGCTTTATTATATATTCTAAGTTTTTTAAGTTGGATAGATCAGATCAGGTTAGGTTAAGTCAGGTTGGGTTAGGTTAGGTTAGTTTTGTTAATTTTGCCACTTAGAGGCTAGTTTATTGTGCCCCCCATACTCATCCTGTCAGCTGTAGCACAGAGAGATTACAAAGTGGTGTTAGATGAGGTAGGTGGTTAAGTTAAGTTTCAATAGGTTAGGCTAGATTATGTCAGGTTGGGTTAAGTTAGGTTAGGTAGGTAATAAGTAGATAGGTTATGTTAGGTAGGTGGGAAAGTTAGGTTTGATTAGGTTAGCTTATGTCAGACGGGGAGGTTAGGTTAGATTATGTCAGGTTAGGTTAGATTATGTCAGGTTAGGTCAGATTACGTCAGGTTAGGTTAGATTATGTCAGGTTAGGTTAGATTATGTCAGGTTAGGTTAGATTACGTCAGGTTAGGTTAGATTATGTCAGTTTAGGTTAGATTATGTCAGGTTAGGTCAGATTACGTCAGGTTAGGTTAGATTATGTCAGGTTAGGTCAGATTACGTCAGGTTAGGTTAGATTATGTCAGGTTAGGTTAGATTATGTCAGGTTAGGTTAGATTATGCCAGGTTAGGTTAGATTATGTCAGGTTAGGT
>NW_024728660.1:0-13493 GCF_018991925.1 Homarus americanus | reverse complement strand
CCAGCAGCAGGAACCCTTCATGAGTGACGACAACCCCACCCGCCCCTTTGAGTCTGTGTCAGCCGACTTTTTCTCTGTGTCAGGAAAGTCCTTCCTTGTTATCATCGACCGCCTCTCTGGTTGGCCGGTTGTCATCAAGTGCGGTAATGACACGACGTCTGCCGCCACCATCAGCAAGTTCCGCCACTACTTCCGTGACGTGGGCGTTCCTGTGCGCCTGCGAGCCGACGGAGGGCCCCAGTTCACAAGCCGGGACTTTGCTGTGTTCCTTGACCGATGGGGAGTCCGGCATGTGTTGTCATCGTCCCATTACCCGCAGTCCAACGGCCACGCTGAGGCTGCTGTCAAATCCCTGAAGCACCTCATCTTTAAGGTGGCCCCTTCTGGGAATATTGACAGCAAGGCCTTCGACCGGGGTCTTCTTGAACTCTGCAACACACCTAACTACACCGGACGCTCCCCTGCCCAGGTCTTGTATGGACGCCCCCTTCGTTCTTGTGTCCCTGCTCACCCTCAATCCTTCTCCAAGGAGTGGCAGGCCAAGACAGAGGATTGTGATCGCCGAGCCGCCGAACGTGTTCATGATGTCGTCGCCCGCTACAACGACCACGCCCGTCCTCTTCCCAAGTTGAGTGTTGGCACCCAAGTCCGTGTTCAGGACCCGACCTCCCTACGTTGGGACAAAGTGGGCGTAGTCATGGGTCTCGGTAGGTCACAGGACTACCAGGTGCGGTTACCCAGTGGTCGTGTGTGGTGGAGGAACCGCCGTTTTCTCCGCCCCGTAACAACGCCTTCTGCTGACCCCTCCACCAGTGTTGAGTCCCATACCCTTCCCAGTGATCAAGTCCCTCGACGCTCAGAACGGATCCAAAAGAAAAGGTCCGCTCAAGACTTTGCTATGAGCGTATAGGGGGGAGGGAGGTGTATGTATATTATATATGCTGTATGTAAATTATGTATGGTGTATGTATATTATGTATGTATATTATGTATGTGCTCCATTTATATACATTATTTATTCAGCTTAGCTAGCAGCGTGCGGCAATGTATTTACCATGTCCCACACGCTTAATTAATGTGCCTGGCGACATATGGAAGCTGCTAATGTATCACTTGCCACATGTCGCCTAAAAGGCTAGTTGACCCCCAGACAGAGTAAGGAGCATCACCTCCCTTGTGTATCTCTGTTTATCCAGGAAATAGAACCTACGAAATCTCTACAGGTGTTTGTGTTTGCTCCTGTAGATAGAACTTGATACCCAGAACACATGCATTGTGCATGTAGCTCGTTAGGTAGCGGGCAGAGTGGACTAGGCATTGGGTTAGGTTTTTCATTGACCAGATCGATAAGGGGAAAGAAGGGTGAAACCACATGTCTTAGTTTTTTCAAATGTTCCTTCTACTTACTTCAGTTCATTTTTGGTACTACCTAACCTCAGTTCTTCTTGGTACTACCTAATCCTCAGTTCTTTTGGTAGCATGTTGATTCAGGCCGGGTCACCAAACTACGGCCCGCGGGCCGGATCCCAAGTCCTTCCCCGGCTCGTGGTAGCTCCACCTATGCTCTGACGTTACCAGAGCTTTCGTTCTGGCTTGCAAGTATTGAACAGAATGATTATGCAGCCCGCGCTCGTCATTCTTTCAGTTATCCGGCCCACTGTGAAAAAAGTTTGGTGACCCTGTCTAGGCACATGGGTAGAGCAATTCTGATATCAGGGTCACTTGGACGGAAATAAAGGTAACTACTGTGGGAGAAATGAATACTCCTAAAATACTCAAAGAACAAGTTTATTAATATAAAATCAAAGGGGAAGAGATATTATTAACATATAACTACCAGGCTCAACTCCTGGGCTTATTGCAGAATCCGTATTTCTTATTTACCTATTTTTCTTATTTACTCAACAAGAAGTACTCAGATATTACACTCTTACCGTGCACAATCTTACTGGTGCCACATTACATTACACAGCAGGACCAGTTCCTTGTCCTTACTCACAATACATAATTACATGGCAACTCCTTGCAGATTACTTTACTTCTCCCACCTTACTAGGTATTTCTCATTACATCCAGTTATAAGACCAACTGGCATATGATGCTTCACAGACTGTTGGTAGTGTATAGGAGATGCACTCACAACACGCTAATACTGATACAAACACCGACATGGGTCCACTACCCAACATGGGGTAATTATTAACAAACACATACAACCACACTGTGAACCATAACTCCAAGGCCTGTCCCAGGGTATAGCACTGGCGCCTCTAACACTGCTGTTGTGGTCGGTTATACTCCGACACGAGGCGGGTCTGGGGTCCTCGGCCCACGAGGTAGAGTGGAGCCGATTAATCCTGCCGAATCAGCGCCATCACTCATATATTGACCACTGCTGGGTATCCACTGGCTCCGAGCGACAGGTGGGTTTCAATTAAGCCCACCCTCGATCTGAGAACGAAGGTGAAAGGTGATACGGGAGGTTTACTCCTTCCGCCTCGCACTGGTTTATATACCCCTGAGTTGCCAGCGATCGCTACTCACGCAATGACAGAAATTACAAACAATCTAACTGTTACTCATTCAAGGATGACCCTCAGTTGACAAAGGTCTGGCAAATTACTAAAGTTGATTTACACAGACTAATTCAAGATTGCGTTTGCCAGTAGAGAGTGGAATAAACTAGTGACAACTGTGTTCGAAGGCGGGACTTACTGGGAGTGATCCTGAGTGTAAAACGGATGGGAAAAACAAGTCTCTCCTGAGATTCTACAAGCGCGGTGGATTTGAATGTTATGTAGCGTAATATGAATTAAAGTGGGAGCAAGGCAGAGAAGATAAGCCCTGAACAACGGAGATGACCGTCACTCACACAGCCAGGTCGAAGTGGAGAAACCTTTTTCACCCAGTGCCGGATTAACCATGAGGCACTTGAGACACTGGCCTCAGGCCCCCGACTCTAAGGGGCCCCCAAATCCAAACATTCTCGAAGTTGAAGCATATAAAACATGAACTTCGTTCAACGATGTCCTAGCAACGTCTCAATTTTCTGTCTCTTATGAACATTGAATGTATTATTTTGCAGAAGCTTAATATTGATGAAATCATTGATAAATTTGGGTATATTTTGTTCTTACATATGTGTGTATATATATATATATATATATATATATATATATATATATATATATATATATATATATATATATATATATATATAATTCTATTTATATATATATATATATATATATATATATATATATATATATATATATATATATATATATATATATATATATATATATATATATATATATATATATATATATATATATATATATATATATATATATATATATATATCTTGGAGGGCAGTGGAGGTCTCAAGCCGATCTGGTGCCCTCAGGCCCCTATTAAGCTTATTCTGCCCTGCTTTCACCCGAGAGAAGGTGAAACCAGCAAGCCAGATGAATAGGGTAATCGGGGTTATCGGCGGACGCTCACCCAATTGACGGCAATGATGCAGAATATGAAAGATCATATGGAGCAACTGCAGACTTTAGGCGATACGGAGGACTTTGGTGAGATGCTGTCATTACCAGGAGGAAGGCCTTTTCTGGAAACAAGTGAGGGGATGACAACCGCGACGAGGTATCCACGAGACAAACGTTGTCAACCGCCGGAACCAGGAGTGTCTAGCTGCTACACCTCGACACCCACCCAAGGAGGGTTCCCAACACTCAGCGCCTCAGTGTCGGGAATATCTCATCAGGGGGAGAGGGAACATGTTTCCACCCGTCATACCCACTTTCCGGAAGCAGTGACACCAACAGAAACCCAGTAGAAGGAAAACCAAGTACAAGATATACAGCGAGAACGCCCAGGACGGATGGAAGGGAGGCCATCGGACACGATGCTACCAACCCAGAGACTGGAAGAGTTAATGGCCACTATGAGGCTTCCCCAGAGGCCAATGCCGAGGTTCAGCGGAGGGACTTGTGATGAGTATTGGGAGTTCAAGCATGCCTTCCAAAGACACACTGGGAAGGTGCCCATACCCTATGCACTAAAATTGGAAATACTTCTCTCGGCCTACACCGGCCGCGCTAAGAAATCCCTAAGAGCGTGCCTGCAAATAGAAGACCCCAGGGCAGGATACGAACAAGCTCTAGCCTTGCTAGAAGAGCGTTATGGCAACAAGCAAGCCTACGTCCAAGAACTAATAGGCAAGGTCCTAAGTGGCCCAGCCGTGAGAACAGATGACATTAAAGGAACTCGTGGACGATCTAGGAAATTGCGTAAACAACTTAAAGGTGCTGGGAAAACTGCACGAAATTGACACGTATGATTCACCGAATACTTTGGCTAAGAGATTCATGGGAAAGATCAGGGAGCGATACGAGGATAGAGCATATGACTATGAAAGGAGAGACGGGAATTCTCCAGAGGTCGAGTGGATGAAGGATTTTGTACTGAGATGCTGGAGTACTATAGAATTGGTTGAATTTGAGAGCGAACACCATTGTTTTGAGTCAACTTAGATATTTTTGATTGCAGTTTGAGCATTCAAGATCCTTTGTGAGTAATGTTGAAAGCTTTAACTGCCTTTATTGTTAGTAACACTTGTCTAGTAAGTGAGAGTCGAGTCTGCCTGTACGACTGGCATCTCATGATTTCGTCCTTGGGAATGGCCATGAGTTTCCAATTGCTACTGAAGTTAGATTTTTTTTGTTGCCCAAACATCAGAGAATCTGATGGTTGTAGTTTAGTTATTGTCAGTTGTCAATTTAAGAAAGTCATTAATCTCCTGAGAAGAACATGTCAAACTCCTTATCTCCAACATCTCAACGTATATGCATAAAGGCTCCTTGTCTTGAAGTCCCGCCCAGTTGTGAAACTAAAGTTGTCAACGTGTATATTACACTTTTCCCTGGCAAGCTCAATCTCTGATTAATATATATATATATATATATATATATATATATATATATATATATATATATATATATATATATATATATATATATATATATATATATGTGTATATATATATATATATATATATATATATATATATATACATATATATATATATATATATATATATATATATATATATATATATATATATATATATATATATATATATATATATATATATATATATATGCAAGTAAATCACTGTAGTTGCTTGTGATCCAGGTATACTGATAACCACAAGAAAAGTTCACGTGTTTTCTTTCCTTGTGGTTATCAGCATATATATATATATATATATATATATATATATATATATATATATATATATATATATATATATATATATATATATATATATATATATATATATATATATATATATATATATATATATATATATATATATATACAGTGGGGTATGCTATAACGAACGTAATTGGTTCCAGAACCTCGTTCGTTATAGCATTCGTTCGTTATAGGATTAATCCGTTCCAGGCCCCCAAATACAACCACCTAACACTGAAAAAATTCTGTGGAAAATGTAAAAAATACGGTACTTTATCTTACCTTAGTGTTATTCAGCATGCAGGTACCCCTAAACACTGGCACATCACTATCACTTCCACTGGGAGTCTTGGCTTTACGGTCCTCAAACAATTGTTTAGCCTTCTCACAAATTATAGCTTCACTAATGTTACCACCTGCCATTTCTTTCTCCTTTATCCACACTAAGAGTAAATTTTCCATCTCTTCAATCACATTACACCTTGCTTTGCTAAGTCTAAAGATTCCCTTAGCCACTTGCACAGTTTTTAACTCCTCTTTATTCTTCAAAATCGTACATATAGTCGATTTAGCCATCCCATACATCACTAAGTTTCGCAATGCTTCTTCCATTCTCACGTTTCTTTATAATTTCTTTCTTAGTTTCAAGGGTTATTAGCTTTCTCACTAGCTTTGGACGACTCATTGTTACAATTGTATACTTGTATAACAAAATAGTTATACAAATAACGCGAATTTCCACATCAAAAGACGAAATTTCAACAATAACAGCGGTGCACAATGAGACAAAGATGGCGCCTGACGCTCTTGTTGTGGGTCGCGGTACAACAATATTCATGCGCCAGGCGAAGTAGTCCCGTATTCATCCGCGTTCGTTGTAGGAGTTGCGTTCGTTATAGGAATATTCGTAGTAGGATCCGTTCGTTATAGCATACCCCACTATATATATATATATATATATATATATATATATATATATATATATATATATATATATATATATATATATATATATATATATATATATATATATATATATAATATACTATAGGACTAGGCGTGTGTGTGTATGTGTGTCTGCTTTGGGCAGCCGAAACGGCACAATCGTTTTTCATCAAACTTGGTGGAAAAATCGCAAAAAAAATCGTACAGTGGAACAAACCTGGTCCCATATCGATGGTTTCTTTAGGAATCCACTACATAACCATTTCATTTACGCTGGAAAACGATGCAAGTCTACGGACTTGGCGCACCCAGCGATTGCAGTTATCGAACAGCTCCCTCCTCCTCCCCCCACTGTTTTTCTTAGCCTACTTTTTTTTAATGTTGTTTGGATTAGTAAAGGAAGGAAGATGAGTAAATAGAACGAATAAAGAAGGGGAAACAGAAAATAGTTAGAGATAACAGGTGGAGGGGAGCTGAGTTTCATCATGCTCTGGATGCGCAGTTTCAACGTTACCAGACGACCTTACAGCTACAGTGTATACTTATTACTGTGGGTGGAAAAGGAGAAGAGATAAATAGATAATAACAGAAATGCATGGAGAAGATGACTACAATAGACACAGGGTGAATATAGACAGTGAAACAGACAGGAGGTTGACACAAATAGACAGATTCATACATGCACAAATAGACAATATGGCAACTAACAGGACAGACAGACAGCTGACTGACTGGTTCACATTAGACAAACAGGCAGACACACGCCAACAACGGATAAGACAGACAGATTTGACGACACAAAGAGTACAGACAAACACCACGCAGACGAACAGACAGTTGGGATGGCAATAGACAGGACGGATAGACTTGAGACAGATTAGAAGGCATTTATAAACAAGAATAACACCAAATTGACCATAGCTGCGTCAGTGAGGGTAGCTGGTCTTACATCCACCAGCGTAAATAATAAGACGCATTGAAAACTAACACCCTCGCCCGGAAGGAACATGGATGGTCGGTCAGTCATGTGAGATGGGCCTAAAACTGACTAACGTAGATGATGAGTATGATGACTTAACACAGGTGATGACTTAAGCAGATGGTGACTAATCTAACCAGAATCAAGGTCACTTCTCTTCATAATATAATTTATCTGGGAATGATCATCGGTGATTCATAATATATATATATTTTTTTTAACCTCTCTTTATGGCGAATATTTCTTTAACTAATTATTCTAACCTTTATTCTATTCCTATAGGTTATTAGATACTGTAAGTATCCCGACCACGATATGGTCTATATAACAGCCACATGAACATGATTACCACTTAATAACGACCATGATTATAACAACCACGACCATGATTATAACAACCACGACCATGATCATAACCACGACCATGATTATAACAACCTCAACTATGATTATAACACCCACGACTATGATTATAACAACCACGACTATGATTATAACAACCACGACTATGATTATAACAACCACGACCATGATTATAACAACCACGACCATGATTATAACAACCACGACTATGATTATAACAACCATGTAATGAGACAAAATCTCACATGAAGAGGTAAGTTAGGAGTTTATAGTAGTAGAGTATTATAGCGAGAGGAAATGGTAGCGTGTCTCGAGGGTGTGATGTCAACACTGTATATTAACACAGGCACAGTACAAGTGTAGTATATAAAACACCAATGCGTGTTACAGCTTTATTTTACTAGTTCAATAGGGGGGATTAATAGGGGGGGTTCGTATACAATTTATGATAGACTATGGTATTCTCGTATAACCTAACCTCACAATTAGAATGGGCACTTCACTAAGTCGATCGTTGGGGAGGTTCGGGATCACTGCACTTCTACAGTCTACACAGCCAGCACTTACTGTTACACGTGGAGTTGACAGCACTTTGTCGATGGACCCAGCTGAGACTTCGTTACACTTAGTGGTGGGCTTCTCTCGAGCGGGACTGGGGACGTGGTAGCTGGCCCTCCCTGGTTACAAGACAACTCCCTCTCTGCGAATCCTCGAGGGAGGACCAGGACGTCCTATATATTGGGATGCGAGCCGTCAGGTTCAGCTGGCCGGGGGGGGGGCGGCGAAGGGTCTCCTTACATTTGACCTGGCCAATGTGAGGTCAGGTCTGGACTCCTTCAGAAACCACAAGTCTTATCTTCTGGGAAAGTCATCAGGTGGGGCCTTGTGTATATTGGGAGAGAGCCGGCCGGTGCCCCCTTACATGTGTGACATGGGAGGGGAGCCTGGCCGACCTACAATCCTCGGTCAACCGCAGAGCCACCCTATACTTTTGACCTCCCTAATGTCGGGTCAAACTGGAGTTTCTGAGATGTAAGACGTACTTTCTGGAGAAGTCATCAGGTGGGGCCGTGTGACACGAGAGGCCCTGGTTGATTTGTGGCCCCTTGAGTTGGGCTCCGAGGGTTACATTTGACCTGGCTAATGTGAGGTCAGGTCCGGCCTTTGTTCAGAGAGTAGGTTATTGTATATTGGAAGAGAGTCGGCTGGTGCCTTCTTACATGTTTTGTTGGGGCCACATGTCACATGGGAGGGGAGCTAGGCTGATTTACAATCCTTGGTCAACCGCAGGGTTACCCTATACTTTTGACCTCGGCTAATGTCGGGTCAAGTCTGGCTTTCCTCGCGATGTAAGCTGTGGTCTGACAACCCCTCACTACACCTCCCGCCAAGACCAAAGCTTCCATGCCATACACAATTGTTCACAGTGGATAACAATAGCGAGTGCCCAACCTGAGAAAAATAGCTACTGCGGTGTAAAGTATGCACCTCACATCCTACCATAGTCTGGTAATATTTATAATATCTAAGCGGCTGTCTAAGGATACGGAAACGGAAAGGTGAATGTAGATATGAAGGAGAGAGAGAGCGCCTTAGCAGGAGCTTGTCGGAGAGCGTCACTTTAGGGAGTTAGATGAGGGTACACAGTCGGAGGTTTGAAGGGTTATGCAATGGTGTTGCTTGCCCTGGCTTATTTCTGCTTAGGTTCCAGTATCTTCAAGCCTGGAATAGATTTACATACTTGTTGCTTCAACTGTTAAACTCTTGCGCAGGGCAGCACATACAACATATAATAATAAGATACATGGCCGCTAAAAAAAAGGGGGGGGGGAAGTTGGGGAAAAATACAACTTGTGAACAAAAAGAAATATTTGTACATACTAAAAAGGCAGCAAAAATTATGAACAAGATACAATGGCAAAAACAAAAACTCGTCAGCATTCGTCGAGATCCCGGGTGGCGGGTGGTCCGTCACCACCTCCACCAATCAGTGTCCAGCATCAGGGTGGACGACGCAGTAGATGTGGTGGTTGGCGTTTCCTGTCTCGTCCTGCGGTCTGCCGCGGTGTGTCGCGTGCCTCACTTCCTCCACTTGAACTTCTGTGTGGAGCGGCAGTTCCTGACGCATTCCAGATGGATTTTTCTAGTCCCATCTGAGTTTCCTCTGTAGAGTCTCATTTTCTGTCGTGGTCCAGATGGATTTTTCTAGTTCCATCTGAGTTTCCGCCCTTCCCGGCCGGGATCAAAGCCGGTCCACTGCTTGGGGTGTCATCGCTTTGGATGGCGTGTAGGGCAGGGTCCACGGACAAGAGTTCGCCCTCCGTACGTGAGTGTCGGCGAGACCCCTGACCGTCCTGTCCCACACCCTCACAGTGGTGAATCCCTCCCTGGGTGGGCCCCCCAGGGTTTGCTTGTTTCTTCCTCTACTTGTAGTCAGGTCACTTCTGTTTCGTCCCCGATGGTGTGGTAAACACCGGCGAGGCAGATCCCGGGTGGGCCGAGGTCAGCCATTACTTGTCTGGTACCTGGTGGTTCCATTCCCGGAGTGGAAGTGCGTGGGACCAGTTGACAGGTCCTGAAACGTAGGGAGCTGTCGTCTGCATCGCCACTGGGACCTCTAGTTGTTTGTTGCCTGTTGCTTGCTGCTACTGAAGTTGCAGGTCGGGTTTTCGGGATTTTCGCCTGGGTTCCAAGGGGACGACCTGATTCCCTGCCTGGAGCTGGGAGCTGCGCTGGTCCTGCATGGCGTAGCTTACTCAGGCTGATGGTACCCATAGATGTTGTCTGTCAGTATTGTGGGCCGTGAGGCCGTAGCCTCGGTGCGTGTCTCGTCGTTCAGCAGGCGAGCGACGAGACACAGCCCAGTGTCTTCAACCAGATCGAGGGCCAGCATTATGCAAGCCCGTTTCTGGAGCTTGGGGCTTGCAGTGTCGACGTGAAGGCGTCACCCATTCGCCGCTGGGTTGCCCGCTGCGTGTCCCGCTCGTGTCGGGCATCCATTATGAGTCAGGATGCGTTGGTCTCAGCTCATCTGGTAGGGGGTCAGCTGCAGCTGTGGTGGTGTCATCTCCGACTTTTGTGTGGAGTCAGGGAGACCTCGCCCAGGCCCGTGAAGAGCAAGGGCAGTGATGACTCTGTAGCTTAGTAGAAAGACAAGATCCCGGGGTGGATAATCAACAATTAGAAGTGCCCCTAGACTCGTTACTTTAATCTATATTCTGTGACCTGGTATTATATCTATGAGCCCTAATCTGATCAGGTCTTACTGGTACAAGTGGGGCAGTAGCTTGGGGAGTTCTCTGATTATTACTTGGGGTGTGAGGCACCTGATTGTTCTGAGGGGGGTGGTCAGCTGCTGGTGGAGGGATAGGGTGTTGGGAAGGGAATGTTACCCCTAGAGGGGGCTGGTTGGTGAGGCCTGATTTGTTCAAGACGTCATCGTCGACAGTTGCCAGCTTCAATCTATTCACATGCACAGTTTCCTTACGTCCCCCCTGGCAAAGCGGGGAAATAGTGAAGTTTACTTTGCTGGGTTGGGCGGTTACTCTATATGGGCCCTGCCATCTCTGTTGCAACTTAGAGGGGATATCGGGGGAGGATGATTCGTTAGTTAGGAAGACCAGGGTACCTACAGTAATATTGGAAGGGGTGACCCTGAGGTTATAGTAGGTGGCGTTGTGTAAGTGACCATTCCTGTTTAGTTCCTGCACCCGAGTAAAGACCGTTTGTAACCTGTTTTGCAAGACAGAAGGGTAGTCCTCGCCATAGGATAGGGGTGGGGGGTTGATTACACCAGCAGGAAGGTTTGGATCCCTACCAAAGTGAAGGAAGTAAGGAGTGTTATGCAGGGTGGTATTAATTGCGGTGTTCATGGCCAGTTGTGCAAGAAGTAGCTGATCGTCCCAACCGCCGTACTGATTATTAACCAAAAACGACAAGTGATCTTTCAACGTGCGGTGGGAACGCTCAACCATGGCATTAGCCTGTGGGTGGTAACTAGTGGTTAGATTTGACTTAGCCCGCAGCAAGTCGCACGCCTTCTGAAAGATGCCCGAGGTGAACTCTGTCCCTTGATCACTTACAATGACCCGGGGGCATCCATGAGTACCAATGTATTGTAACAGGGCTTCACAAACTGTCTCTGCGCGTTTATCGGGGATGGGTATATAGGTTGCAAAACGTGAATAGTGATCGACGATGGAAACAACGTATCTGTTTCCCCGGTGTGAACGTATTGACATGTCAATTAGATCGATCGATACCCGTTCCAAGGGCTGAGAGGCTGGTGGAAACTCCTGCAGCTCTCCCTGTCTCTTTGGGGTACCCTTCCTTAACTGACACGGCAGACATCCTTTGACAAATGCCCCAACCTTCCGCGCTAGATTGGGCATGAAAAACATAGAGCGTGCACGTGCATATGTGCGACATTCACTCGGGTGGGCTGCGAATTGGGAAGAGTGAGCTACTTCTAGGGCCGAGTTTTCCAAGGATGCGGGGATGACTACGAGTTCTGTGGGTTGCTCATCATCCTGTTTCATAGTAACAAGATACAGGACTCCGCTTAAAAGACTGAAATCACAAAGTGAGGCTTTGTTGACCTTCTTGGGGAGCGGACCCCCCTCAAGGAACTCAATGACAGGACCCCACTGTGGGTCTTCGAGTTGGTGTTGGCGCACCTCGTTAGGTGATAGGTCCCCAAAAATGGGCTGAGTCATGCTGCTAGGGTTCCCGACATTATTTATAGGTAATACATTACGGCTCAGTGCGTCTGGTACTACGTGGTTCTTGCCTGGCTTATGCAAATGGAGAAGTTATACGCATTTAGAAAGACTGCCCAGCGTGCTACCCGTGCATTAGGAGTTTTACCTTGGAAGATATATATTAAAGGGCGGTGATCAGTGATTACATAAAAGTGTCTACCAAATAGGTAAGCATCAAAGGAAGTTACGGCCTTGACAATAGCCAAGGCTTCTTTCTCAGTTGTGGAGTAGCGGAGGGCAGCTCCGCTCAATTTATGGGAAAAATAAGCAATAGGGATGGGGTTATCTTCACCACCTTGCATGAGACAGGCTCCCAGTGCTTCGTCGGAAGCGTCGGTGTGCACGTAAAACGGCTGCGTGAAGTCCGGCAGTGCTAACATTGTTGCCGACTTCAGTAAGTCCTTAAGATGGTTAAAAGCTTTATCTGCCTCCCCCGACCACCGAAACTGAACCGACTTCTTTGTAAGTTTCGTAAGGGGGAGGGCCACCTCTGAAAAGTGAGGGATGTGACGTCTGAAAAAATTGGCGGTGCCGAGGAACTGTTTCACACCCCTGGCTGTGGTGGGAGGTGGCATCTCTGCTATCGCTTTCACTTTCACCGGGTCGGGCCTAACGCCGCCATGGCCTACGATGAATCCCAGGAATTTAACTTCCTGGCGCGCGAACGCGCATTTCCTAAGGGACACTTTCAGTCCGGCCGCTTTCATGACCGAGAGAACCTCATCTACATCCCGCATGTGCGAATCCATGTTATTACTATAGACGATAACATCGTCCAGGTAAGCCATAGCGTTCCGCCCAAGCCCGGGTGTGAGACTGTGGTTCACAGCCCTCATGAACGTGGCCGGTGCTCCCTTTAACCCGAAAGGTAACCTGTTGAAACAAAATAGACGGCTGCCGTCCGCGAAAGCAGTTTTGGGGCGGTCAGCCGGGTCAACTGGTATACTCCAGTACGCGTCCTTACAGTCTAGAACTGTGAATATAGAAGCTCCGTTCAATTGGTCCAGTGTCTCGTCAATTCTGGGCAAGGGATAGCTATCAGCAATGGTGTCCTTATTAAGTTCCCTATAGTCTACACAGAATCTAGTTGACCCGTCCTTTTTTCTGACTAATACGACCGGGGAGCAATAGGGGCTAGTGCAAGGGGAGATGACACCACGTTCCTCCATTTGGCGACATAA
>NW_024728659.1:55886-66465 GCF_018991925.1 Homarus americanus | reverse complement strand
TTCTAGGCCACCATCTGTGTGATGTGTTGTTGTTTTCCTTGATTAATTTGTTTAGTATGGGATCCTGTTCTTGCTGGATTTTTTCCCATATTGCATTTGCTTGGGTGTGTATACTGATGTTGAGTGGGTCTATGCCGTGTTCTGTGTGTATGTCTTGTACTGTTTGTGTGTATGGTGGTTGGTGTTTTGCCGCTCTTCTGAGGGCTATATTTTGTACTGCTTGATATTTAAGTTGATTAGTTCTTGCGATTGTGTTCAGAGGTATCGGAGGGTATTCTAAGTGTGGTCTGATCAGTGCTTTGTATAGGTGCATTGCGTGTTGGTGTCCAGTTGGAGGAATCTTCTGAGTTTTGTAAGTTGTGTTCTTGCCATAGCTATTCTTTCGTTAATGTGAGGGATTATTCCGCTTCTGGATATCTTGAGTCCTAATGTTTTTCCCTTGGCAACATATGGTATTTGTTGATTGTTGATAATAATAGGGCATGGGTTCGTTTTTGCGATGTGAATTATTTGGAGTTTTTGGACATTGGTTTTTATCTTCCATTTTCGTTCATAGTTGTTTATTAACTCTATTTCTCTGCATGTTCTAATGGCCATCATTTGTTTGGATTTTCCCGGGTACCTGATTATCTGTGTAACATCATCTGCGTATGCTATATATTCTGATTGCCGTGGTTGCGGCATATCTGCCGTATATACAGTGTATAACGTTGGTGATATATTGCTGCCTTGGGGAACTCCGCTATAAAGGTTGAAGGTTTGTCCTACATGGTTGTCAATGATTAGTTTGGCCTTTCTGTTATCTAAGAAATTACATAGTAGTGCTGTGATATTGGTAGGCATGTCCAATTTGATTATTTTATACTTCATTCCTTCATGCCAGACTTTATCAAATGCTTTTGAAACATCTCTTAGAATTATATTACATTGTTCTTTGTTACTTGCAGCATTTGCGATTGATTCGTATATTAGTGCTATTGCTGTATTGGTTCCTCGGTTTTTTCGAAAGCCGTGCTGTCTCGGGTTATATTTGTTTTCTTGGTCTAGAAAATTTCTGAGTCTGTGGTTAATTATTTTTTCTAATATTTTACCGGGTGTTTCCAGTAATGAGATGGGTCTGTAGTTTTCTGCTTGAGTATTGTTCTTTCCTGCTTTCGGGATGAGTCTGATTTTGGCTAATTTAAATTTGGTGGGGAAAAAGCCAGTTGCAAGTGAGGCATTGTATATATTTTTGAGCTGTTCGATCATAGTCTGAGGAATGTTTTGTAATACGATTTTATTCATTTGGCTTATGCCAGGTGCTTTATTCTTGAAACTTGCTATTGTTTTTACAATATAATTTTGAGTTAGAGGAGCAATTATTGGGTTGTTCATATTTAAAGAGTTGAGGTTAATTTTTACGGTGGGTTTCCATTTCTCTGTGTTCTGGTTCAAATATGTTCTTGTTGCCTGTTCTGTTTCTTGGCAGAAGCTTCTATTATCTTCGTCGTTGATTGTGAATATGTTTTTCCAGAATTCTCTAAATATTGGTTCTTTTTCGTGTGGTTCTGTTGCTTTTCTACCGTTTTTGTCCTTAATATAACTCGTTTCTTCCGAATTAGTTCCCATTAGGTTTTTAAGTTTTTTCCAGAATGCTTTTGGGTTTCTGTGATCTGCTTGTGTGTCCTGAATCAGCTTGTTCCATGTTTCATTGTGTTTGTTCTTACTTATTTCTTTCAGTTCTTCTTTTATATTCCTGTATAATATTCTGATGTCATTGTTCCACCCGTGTGTTTTGGTGTATTCATATAGATTGGTAAATCTAGTTTGTATCATTTTCTCTTCATGTGTTAATTGTGCATGTGGTAATGTACGGTATGTTGTTTTTGGGATATTGTTTTGCATTGCTGTTGTTACTTCATTGTACCATTTGTCCAGCGATTTGTCAATCTCAGTTGTGTCTTTATTGTGTAGGAGTGTTGGTTCGTTTTTGCTGAGATCCAATTTAAATTTTTCCCAATTTGCTCTATTAAGTGAAAATCTTGGGATTGATGGAATTTGTATCGGGGATGTGGATAAAGTTGCTATTATGGGTAAATGATCGCTGGTTGTTGTGGGTCCAGCTTTTAGATGTACATTTAGATGGTGATGCCTATTGGTTAAAACAATGTCAGGTTTCCCAGTGTTACCGGCTGATACGTAAGTTGTGAAGTCGGGCCCAAGGTGAGTTATTGTCCCGTGTTCGATGAGAGCATGTAGAATTTTTCCTCCTGGGTTTCTGATATTATTTCCTACGGTTGTGTGTTTTGCATTGAGGTCTCCTATAAAGTATGCTGGATTGTTTTGCCTCATTAGTTTTAAAATATCACCTGTAGGGAATATTGGCCTTCTGAATGTTAAATAAGACGTTCCGATTAATATTGGGGCTCTGGTTGTGTTTACTTCGGCTGCAAGAAAGTTGCTATGAAAGTTGTCCATGATTTTATATTGTATGTTGCGTTTTATAGCTATTGCTATGCCGTAGTGTGGTTCATCGTGTATATTCATTTGATGTACATGGTAGTTAAAAATCTTGATTTTGTCACCTTTTTTCCGACCATGTGCGTTGATAAGAATGATGTCTGGGTCTATTGTGCTGTATTTATTGGTGAGTTCTGATTTCCTCGTCAGATTCCAGGCAGGGACGTTGTGCTGGATTATCTTTAATAATTTATTTTGTGTAATCGTGGATCCCGAGAACTTGGTGTAGGGTGTTTACTGGCTCGTGTATCTCCTGGTGAGTGTCTACTCCTTTCCTCCTTCAGTCCCGTTCTGATTTTCTTAAACTTGGTTACATCCACTCTTTCGATTCTATTATATTTGGTATTTAAAACTCCTGCAGTTATCAATTGGTCTATATAGGTTTCTTCTACCCTATCGTCTTCGTAGGTGAATTTTACAGTGCCTTCCTTGATTTCCTGCAGAAGTCTGTCATTTGATATTGTAGGTGGTGTGTTGACTGAGTAAAAGCGGATGCCGATCTCATTGCCTAGGTCTGCTGGCTGCACATCGCTTGGTGAAGATGGGGGGGCACGATGGCCAGAGTGGGATTCTTTTCTTAATTTTGCTTTGGTTGGATCAACTTTTGCAGATTGTGATTTCTCTGTTTGATGAGTTGTGGAGTCTGATGATTTGCGGTGTGGTGTGACTTCTTGGGTGATAGGGTCTGTTTCCATGACTGTTTCTTCTGTGCCTAGTTTGGTTTTGTGCTCCTGTGGTTTCGTTACTCCCAGGCTACTCTCGGTGACGATTTTAAATATTTCTGTTGAGGGGGCGTCGTCTGGAAATTTTACCTCTGGCAGATTGTTTGCCGCAAACATTTCTCTAATCGTTTTTCCGAATGTTCCTGGTTTTGCAATGTTATTAAGGTGTGCATGTATGATACTAGTTAGGATCGTGAAAGGTAATCCTTCACTCAGATTGAGGTATGTCGGCTGCATGAGGGGATTTTCTTTAGTTTTCTTCAGGACTTTGGAAGTGGTATCTTGTAGCTTTGCAATTGCTGCGTATGTTTTGTTGGGGTCTGTTTCAATCTTCTTATTTGTTTTTTCTTTTTCTCTCAGGTTTCTAATTATTTCTTTTCTTATGGGACAAAGCCCTGCTAGTGTTCTGTGGTCCCCATTACAGTTCAGGCATTTGGGGTTATCTTTATTACTACATTCTCTGAATGTATGGCCCTCTGTTGCACATTCGGAGCAGAACTTCTTATCTTCTAGTGGACAATTTACGGCTAGATGATTATATTTGTAACAGGTCCAACAGGGTGTTATTGGGAAAAATTCCTCCTGCTCAATTTGATGTTTTGTCAGATGGTAGTGGGAAATACAGAGGCCATTCTCTGGGGCTTTTTGTGCCATGGAGATCTCTCCAAACCTGACCTTCATCATGGTGGGAGCACCAGGCATTAGCACAACCTCCTCGACTCTGGCCCATGTGTTCTTCTCTACTATGTTATTGGCAATATCACTTGGTGTATGTTTCAGTATGTTCTTATCTACCCTTTTAATCACTATGGATTTTTTGGCTCGTAGTTGTGGTGGTATTACTATTTCGAATCCGTGTTCTTTTAATTTCTTTGTTGATTCGTCTGAGAGCATGTTGTCTACATCTTTTTCTTCAAGGCACAGGACTATGTATGAGTCCTTTGTTTCTATTAATGCGGCGAATTTGATGTTTAACTGGGCACACAGTAGTATACCCAGTTCCTCCTTACGTTTTTCCGATACGCCCCCCAAGAGGGAGCGTACCCGTATCCTGTTTCCGGTTGTCCTAGGCATTGCATTTGGTCATTCTCCGTGTCGTCAGTATTAATATGGTTTTTACAGTCACCCTACCTATTCCAGGCGAGCAACCTAAACACAGGAATTACAACACCCCCCACCGCCACTTGCTGGTCGAATGGTCGTAGGGTGGTTCCTGTGTCACTCACCTAGTAACCCCGTTAGGGGAACCTATATCCCTATTGTTGAAATTGCTCACTTATAGGCGTGAACTTGATGTGTACCTATTCGGGGGAGGGGTGGAGGATTAAGGATTTGCGACCCCCTTCATAGGTGGAACACGCACGATCACGGTTTCCCAGGAAGGCTCGGCGGAGGGGTGGGTTCTGCTCCTACCCCCTTTCGTGTTCACAAACCCCTACAGTGGAGGTGAACAGTTACAGGGGGGACCCAAGGACGAATACACCTCTAGGGTGCAGGTCCCCAGGCCAGAGCGAAAAAAGAAGGAAGAACAAGGTAAAACAGCCAGAGGTGCAAGTGACACCAGTGGGATCGCGGCCCAAATCCGCTACGGAAAGCCGTTACAGATCACCGGATCAGGGCCGCCTCTGATCAGGAGTCACCCCTGATCAGTAGGGAAGCACAGAAAGGGCGTTGTCTGCAACGAGCTTACCGGTTGTGTGTAGTGATGGTGGTGAGGTGGTCGATTTCGTTCAGGTCGTCAACGGTTGAAAGACAGGCTGGCAGGCTTTAGCAGTGAAGGTTCTGGAGAGAGGTCTCCTTGGACAGGCATGGCCGTATTTATACAAATTACGAGGATCAGGATTTGGGGTGAGCGTAGCGAGAGGACCAATCACAACGGCTTAAGCGTAAGGTGTGAAACGCTCTGATCCTGAACTGGAGTTTGATGGTTGAGACTAGGTCGGCAATCGTACCCCTACGTCCTCTGCATAGACCTAGTCTCTCGGCGTAGCTGGCTGTACTCTGATTGGCTGGTAGGCGCGCAGCCGGAGCTCAGTTGGAAGTTGTATGGGAGAGGAGCCACTACAATACGCCCCCTCCCCTCCCGGCGCGGCGGGAGGCTGGATGTTGTCCGGGTTGCGTCCCACTCATAACACATACCGGGCAGGTGTACGTACGACTCGGCCGCTATGTGTAACAACTCCGTCTAGTGACACAAAACCTGTGGGAGAATTAGGGGGAGAAAGAGGGTTTGGGATTAGAGGAGGTTGTACAAGCAATGGTTGTTGTGCTCCTATTACTGCAGGGGCTGCGTCAGGAGGAGGGTCCATGGCAGGAGCAGGTTCTATGACAGGAGGTAGGTCTATTGCAGGTTCAGGTTCTATGACAGGAGGAGGGTCTATGATAGGTGCAGGTTCTATGACAGGAAGAGGGTCTATGACAGGAGCAGGTTCTACAACAGGAGCAGGGTTCAGGACAAGAACAGGGGGTACCTGGGGGTGAAAAGAGGGTGCCCAAAAATGTCGTGGGCGTGGTGTTGTTGCCGGTGGTAACTGCGGGTAGACTGGTGCAGGTGTAGTTTGTTGGTGGTGCTGCTGGGCTGGGGGCCCGACGGGTAAGGTGGCCGGTTTGATTCGGTCTATGCTGACGGTGTCATGTCTGCCATTCCGGATAATCGTCAGGAACTTTGCTGAACGGGTAACCACCTGGAAGGGTCCATCGTAGGGGCGTTGTAATGGGTTGTGGTGAGCATCATGCCTGACGAAAACATACTCGGCTGTGAGTAGTGCAGGAGGGATGTGTTCAGGGCGCGGAGGAGGCTGGCGTGGAGCAGTAGCTCTGAATGCAGAAACTGCTTGTTGTAGCTTTTGGAGTAAGTCGTGAAGAGCAACAGGAGTGGTTTGGTGGAGGTCAGGAGGGAGTGAGAAATCCCCGGGTAGGCGAAGGGGCTCGCCTAGTGTAAGATCTGCTGGGCTACAGTTCATATCCTCCTTGTGTGACGCACGGATGCCGAGGGGCACTAAGGGAAGCACATCAGTCCAGCTGTAAGGGTCGTGTTGTGCCTTGAGTGTGTCCTTCAGCTGCCGGTGAAACCGCTCTACCATGCCGTTGGCTTGAGGGTGGTATGCTGTAGTGCGTTGCCTAGACGTGCCAAGGAACTGTAGGTGCTGCCAGAGTTGTGACTCAAACTGGGCTCCTCGGTCAGTGATTACGGTTGCGGGGGGGCCAAAACGGGAAACCCAACCGGACATGAAGGCGCGGACGGTAGTCTCTGCTGTAGCATTGGGCATGGGAATTGCTTCTGTCCACCTGGTGAAACGGTCGATGCAGGTGAAGATGTAGGTGCTACCGTAGGATGATGGAAGAGGTCCCACGATGTCGAGGTGTACTACTTGAAAACGTCCTTTGGGAATAGGGAAGGTTTGTAAGGGGGCCCGTATGTGACGATGTATTTTGGAGGACTGGCAGGCCAGGCACTGGGCAGCCCATTTCTTAGTATCAGACTTAATGCCGGGCCAGACGACACGTTGCGTGAGGATGAGCTTGGAGGCCCGCACACCCGGGTGGCTGAGACCATGGATGCGGTCGAAAACAGCGCGGCGGTGGACGTGTGGCACTAACGGTCTAGGCTGCCCACAGGATACGTTGCACCACAATTTTATCTTTGTGCCAGGAACAGGGAGTTCTTGGAGTGTGAAGCCTGAGGGGGATGTCTTGTATGCTGCCAGGTCTTCGTCGTTCTCTTGAGCCGCGGCTAGCTGCCCATAATCAATGGGTGGAGATGAGGGAAGAATGTTGGATATACAACGAGAGAGGGAGTCGGCGATCTCGTTGTGGCTGCCTTTAATGTGTTGGACGTTGCTGGAGAACTTCGAGATGTAAGTCAAGTGGAGCAGGACACGAGGTGTATGTGACTGGGAAGCTGAAGCGAAGGCGTGGACGAGGGGCTTGTGATCAGTGAAGATGGTGAACTGACGGGTCTCGAGGAAGTGCTGGAAATGTTTGACAGCCAGGTATATGGCCACGAGTTCTCAATCAAAGGCGCTGTACTTGAGTTGTGGTGGTTGAAGCCGTTGTGAGAAGAAAGCAACGGGCATGAGAATTCCGTTGATCTCCTGCTGTAAGACGGCGCCCACTGCAGTAGAAGAAGCGTCTGTTGTGAGAGTGGTCCGGGCGTTCGGTGCCGGGTGGGCCAGGAGGGTGAGGCGTGTAATGTGCTGTTTGATAGTGGTGAATGCCGTAGCAGCCTCTTGAGTCCACACGAGAGGCTTGTGAGACTTCTTTGAGCGTCCCTTGAGAAGGTCGTGTAGGGGGGCTAGGAAAGTGGCAGCTTTGTCAATGAAGCAGTGGTAGTAGTTGACTAAACCCAGGAATTCTCGGAGTTTCTTCGCCGTTTCAGGTTTGGGGAACTCCCTAATCGCAGTTATCTTCTGTGGTAGGGGTTGTATGCCACTGGGCAAGACTCTTTGACCGAGGAAATCGATGGCCGAGGTTCCAAAGACGCACTTAGCAGGATGAACTTTCATGTTGTTGTTCTGCAGGCGTTGGAGAAGGAGTTGTAGGTGGTGGCGGTGCTCGGCAGGCGTCGAAGATGCGACGAGGATGTCGTCAATGTAGACGGTGACAAAATCGAGGTCGCGAAGCGTATGGTCCATGCACCTCTGGAAAGTCTGTGCTGCATTGCGTAGGCCAAAACTCATGAAAGAGTACTCGAAGAGTCCAAACGGAGTGGTGATGGCTGTCTTCTGGGTATCTGCAGGTGCTACTGGGATCTGGTGGAAGGCACGCTCCAAGTCGATCTTCGAGAAGATAGTCTTGCCATGAAGTTTGTGGTGAAAGTCCTGGACATGCGGAATAGGGTACCTGACAGGTTTGGTGACGAGATTCAGGGCTCTGTAGTCGCCACACACCCTCCACTCGCCGGGTGTTTGCTTAGGAACCATGTAAAGAGGCGATGCCCAAGGACTCCTTGAAGGGCGAATGATGCCGTCTTGCAGTAGCTTCTTGAATTCTACTTTGGCTGTGTTCAGGAGCTCAGGGCGCAGGCGGCTAGGGCGTGAAAAGACTGGTGGTCCTTTGGTTTCGATGTGGTGGAAAATTCCCGATATAGGTGGTGGGGGTAGAGAGACTCGGGGTGAGAAAAGCTCCTTGAATTCGTCGAGCAGGGAGGAGAACTCGTTGGAAGGCGCAAGACAGGTGATAGTGTCGGTGTGTCTGGCACGAGAACCCTGGATCTTGTGTGCTGTAGGCTCATGGATGAGGCATAGATGACTTGGTTTGACGCCGAGCTTGTTGAAGGTGAGGAAGTCGAAACCAAGGATGGGTTGAGACACGTCTGCTATCACGAATAACCAACACAGAGTCTTGGGCAGACCGAGGTCTAAGGCGAGGGTACGTACGCCGTAGGAGGCGATGGGGGTACTGTTGGCAGCGAACAGGTCATAAGAAGGTTGCTTTGACTTGTCTTGTAGTGAGGGAGGGATGAGGCTGACCGATGAACCTGTGTCGATGAAGAACTTCTTGCCGGAGGTGCGGTCGGTGATGTACAGTAATGAGACGCCTGAAGGAACCGGGGCTGAGGCGTCTACCAGCCTCCGGTGTTGCCGTTTCCCGAATAGGTGCAGTGGGGCTCACAGTTTTGAGCATTGCAGCCGAAAGTCCGGTGATTCCAGCAGAGGGTATATTTGTTGTGCTGGGGGCTGGCTGCTGTGCGTCGGAACTTGTAAGTCGTGGTGCGTGAGTCAGGAACTGGCACAGCTGCAGGTATGGAGGAGCAAAACTGCTCAATGGTGTCCATCCTGCGGTTCAAAGTTTGCAACAGGTCCCTGATGTCTTGTGAGGTATTGCTCGGCTGAGGGGTGTTGACCCGGCTTACAAGTTTGGTGGTAGGTACTGGTGTGACTGTGGCGGCAAGGGGCGCAGCAGCGCACTCGTTGAAAATTCTGTCTGCCGCGGTTGCATACAGTTCTGGCGTCCTAGAGTACTCTACTGCGGACAGGATGTTGTGTACTTGTGTGGGTAGCTTTTGCGCGTGAAGCTGGCGCAGGATAGAGTCAGGAAGTCTGTCTGTGTACCGGGAGTTCAACCTGCACATCTCCTCCCAGAGAAATCCCGGAGTTGAGTTTCCAAGGGAGATAGAAGATAGGTTCTGCAGGATATTGGAGCGGGTCCGTTGGTAATGCGTTTTTAAGGCATCCCGCAGAGTGGCGAACATGTTGTTCTCTGGAGGGTTGGTGATGGTCTGTGAGTCTTGTGTGGCGACTTCAGTGGGCAAGGAACAGAGCAGGGCGCCGTACTTTTGCCCGTCTGTAGCTGTAGAGCCGATGAGGGTTGCTTCCACATGAACTAACCAGTCCTCTACGTTGTGGTTGAAGGTCGGTAGAGAGATCCGTCCGTCCATTCTTGCGGGAGTATATCACACCTGTTAGGGAAGGATGAGGGATGGGTGCTTGTTCCGACCCCCTTCCGTGTTCACAATCTCCTGGGAGGGAGGTGAACAGTTGCAGGGGGGACTTCGGGACGAATACACTTTTTAGGGTGCAGGTCCTTAGGCCAGAACTAAAAAAACAAAAGAAAAATAGGAGAATAGGCAAAAGAGCTCAAACCACGTTTGGAATATCGCACAATAGTTGCTCTCCAGCTGTGATGTGGGTCACTCACACCGCCAGTGGGGAGAACAGACTAATGCATTATAAACCTTACGGTCGTGAGATGGTGTCGTTGTGGAGTAGTGGGTGGTGGAGGTAGGCGGTATGCCTAGGCTGGCAGCAGGCAGGACGATCTTCTCAGCTCCAGTAGTAAGGCAGCAGAGAGGAGTGTGGTATTCACGGCTCCAGGGGTCACCAATTGTGGCGTACTGTGTGTGGCCAGTTGTCAATTCTCTTTAGTTGTCTATTATCTCTTTGTATGGGCACACAAACGTACGTACATGTAGATGTCTCCACTCAGGAATGAGGTAGGACAGAAACTCACAATGCACTTTCTGTATATATATTGTTGTACAGCTCAGTGCTTAGGAGTGACTAGGTAAGGAGAAACTTGCTCAGAGGTCCTGTAGGGCGAGGAGGTTTCTGAGGAAGCTGAGTGGTGAGGAGCTGTGAGAAATGTTGCTGGTCCAGTAGCCGAGTGGAGAATGGTCTCCTGGTTGGTTGGTTTTACGGAGAGAAGAGAGCAGTAGCTCTAGGAGTGGGAGAAGGGTAAAAGTACAAGGTAAAGTTCAGAAGTGGGAAGTAAAGGAGAAGGTTAACAGCAGGTGGGCTATCCACCTTGCGGAGACGGGTTTTTTTGTCTTCCGTAACTGTGCTGCATTAGAGGTTCATGGGAAGGTTAGGGAAGGCCGGTCTCAGCCAAGCTAAGCTAAGTTATTCAGAGTTGTCCTT
>NW_024728659.1:5000-55786 GCF_018991925.1 Homarus americanus | reverse complement strand
AGGGCAGTCGAGTGAGATGTCTCCTGGTTGGGTTTTACGGAGAGAAGAGAGGCAGCTCTAGGAGGGAGAAGGTAAAAGTACAAGGGAAAATTCAGAAGTGGGAAGTAAGGAGAAAGGTTAACAGCAGGTGGGCTATCCACCCATGGAGACGGGTTTTGTCTTCCGTAACTGTGCTGCATTAGAGGTTCATGGGAAGGTTAGGAAGGCCGGTCTCAGCCAAGCTAAGCTAAGTATTCAGAGTTGTCCTTGGGCATATTATCTTGGTGAGGTCCCTCCAGGTCCTTGTGGCACTGTAGGGATGATCCCCATCTTTTTTTTTTTTTTTTTGAACTATTTAGGTCTTTGTTTATGTAGGGTCTCCAGGTCCTTGTGTGACTGAGAGAGTTGTGCCCATCTTTTGGTTCTTATTTGTTGTTATTTTTGTTGTTATTTTGTTGTTATTGTGTATATAGAGGCTCTGGTTCTTCATTATCATTTTCCTGCTTCTAGGCCACCATCTGTGTGATGTGTTGTTATTTTCCGATTAGTTTGTTTAGTATGGGATCCTGTTCCTGGATTTTTCCATATTATTGCTTTGCTTGGGTGTGTATTCTGATGTTGAGTGGGTCTATGCCGTGTTCTGTGTGTATGTCTTGTACTGTTTGTGTGTATGGTCTCCTTGGACAGGCATAACGTATTTATACAACTTAAGAGGATCAGGATTTGGGGTGAGCGAAGCGAGAGGACCAATCACAGCAGCTTAAGCATAAGGTGTGAAACGCTCTGATCCTGAACTGGAGGTTGATGGTCGAGACTAGGTAGGCGATCGTACCCCTGTCCTCTGTGAGCAGACTCCCAGTCTCTCTCGTAGCTGTTGCACGCGCACACTCTCTAACCCCTTCACCATGAACGGTTACGGTTTGATAACGGCGGATACGTCCGGATACGCCGACCTGCCCACAAAACTAAACCTCCTAGTTCTCCAGAAGTTTCTTAAACTAATGGGATCGTGATACCAAGGTGGAACGTCTAAGCTCTACGGTGACATCAAGATCACCTTCGTCGAGAAGGACATGCCCGCAACAACTCAGCGGAGATCCCACATCAACGGCATTCCATTTAAAATGATTGCCTACATGTGGGACAACTTGAAGCTGGGAGAATTCTCACGCCGAAATTGCCCACATGGACCAAGCAGAGCTGAGTGAGCTCCTCAAGGCAACTTTAAGTTGTGAAGAAGCTGTCCGACACCACTGCCCTCATCGGACACCACTCCACCTACCCAGGGAGGCCCAACTGGCGTGGGTAATCGTGCAGCTGCCCTACTGCAGACCGAAACGGTGTTACAAATGCCAGCACTATGACACACTGTAATGTGAGGCGCAGAGAGACTCTGCTCCATGGTGGCAGCCTGACACTGGACACACACGGTCTGCCCCAACAAAGTAAAAAATGCTTGTTGGCCCCACACTCCCCGATCGGACCTGCCCAAAATGGAAGGAGGAATGGCAGTCAAGGCTTGTCTTGAGAAGAAACTGAGCTACAAGAGGCCCTCCTCTCTAGTACGCCCAAGAAAGAAAAAACCAGCAGAAAAGAAAACCAAGAAAAGAAACTCAAGAGAAGACGCCCACCACACAGAACCAAGAACACCACGAGGCCTGTGGAGCTGAAGCCCACGTGGTCAACCTCACCGTCTCTGACTTCATCCACACCTATGAGAACTTAATACACGAGAAGACGAACAAGAAGACCCAAACACAAACGAATGGACACTCTAAGAGAGAGCAAGAAGAGGAGGACAGTGAGAAGAAAATCGACATCAGCTTAAGAAGACCAAGACATCTCCACACAAGAAACCAACACACTCAATCAAGCCGACCAAGCACTGAACATTCATTGCCCAACCCAACACGCCTGGCGACTGGCAGCAGCCTGGCTCTGTCTTGTCCCTCCGGCCGCGTCCAGGCAGGTTACTGCTCCTCCATCTTATAATCCCCCTCCATAGCGGTGTTTGCATCTGTTCTCCTCAACTGGCGTGGTAACTGGCAGTCAAGCCCTACTGCAGAAAACGGTGTTACAAATGCCAGCACTATGGACACACTGTAAACAAGTGTGAGGCGCAGGAGGACACCTGCTCCATGTGGCACTAGCAATTTTCTGATCTGGCTGTACGCTGATTGGCTGGTAGGCGCGCGGCCGGAGCTCAGTTGGAAGTTGTAGGGGAGAGGAGCCACTACAGGATAATGCCTCCTCAATATTACCTTGTAATTCAATTGACAGTAGGAACATCATAGAATCTAGTCTCATTAAACATACCGAAGCATTCAACATGAATTTGAGTAATGGCATGTACAAACTGGACAATTTTGTAATTAAGAAGATATGTAAGATTTCACAGATTGCCCCGGAGGGGGCTAGTTTATTGGGCACCCCCTTACATCCTGTGCAAGGTGAAGCGCAGAAGCGTTTACAGTGCCCAACTGGGAAGCATGCAGAGTTCATGCTTGCCTTTATGACTCATGCATTAAGGGCGTAAAAGGCCTGAAGGGTCATGGGTTTTGTCAGCAAGTTACATAAAGTGATAATGATGAGTGTGTGGGGGGAAAATTCCCGGTACAATTTATCTGTTTATGGCAAAGTGTGGCAGGTCCCTAATAATGTCAAGTGCCAGGCCTGTCACTAGGAGGAGGGATATCTGGTCAGGGAAGGAAGAGGTGCCACCCCTGTAGGGGAAGGTCATAGGGCAAATGAGGATGTGGTGAAGGAGGGTGTGAGAGTCTGTTGACCACAAAGTTTACAAACAGTGCGGCCAGGCTCAGGGTTGCCTATGTACTAGGCGTGGCGAAGTACAGTGGGGGTGGAGGTGATATGGTGTGGTGGGGCAGGTACAGTAGGGGTGGGGGGAGGCACATAGGCATTGACAACATTGAGGGACATACCTTTTAGTGTTATTGTGATGGTGTGTTCGTCGACATGTCGGTGGGGTACAGGTAGCCGGGGGTGGTGTCCTCAGGTCCAGATAGCCCTGGTGGTGACAGCTCAGACACGGGTGGGTGGAGGACAGGTTGAGGCACCAAGTGTTGTGAGGATGGGGCAGGACATCGCACGGGGGCAGCAGGACACACCAGGGCAGGCCCGGTAGGCGCTACACCAGAGGTGAAGGCCGCCGGCGGTGGGTACCAGGTGAGAAGGTTGGGTCACCTTACCCTCTGACCTGACTACCGACCGTTGCGGTGCTATTTAAAGATTAGTAGGGTCATTACCTAATACCTGACCATTGTGGACCTGATCTCACCCTCCTCTGTATATATACACCTTGTTTTGTACTTCTCCTTAGTCTGTACTCACCCCTGAAGATGTGAATTACACGAAAGGGCTTGGGAACTTCGTGTTTTCTTCTTTCCTTGTGGTTATCAGCATATACCTAGATGACGCGCACCTACAGTGATTTACTTGCATATACATACATATATATATATATATATATATATATATATATATATATATATATATACTATGCACTTAAAAATGGCTGTTTGTCGCTGCCTAGCCGACCCCACCAATTCCCCAGTGTATGCCTCGTGGTCTAGGTCAACCAGCGCCGCCATACATCACGGAGCGGGGTCAACTGCTAAGCCACGCCTACCCCCGCTATTTAAGACCTGACCACCATCTGCCAATTATGGGCCTAACACTGTCAACAAGCCCCATACAGATACCAATAAAAAGAGACTGAAAATGAGTAAAACAAACTGGGACAGCTTCAAAGACGAGACTTGGCACCACTCGATTAACCTACAAGGAAAACAAACAGAAGATATAGACTCAGAAATGGACAGACTGCACTCAGCAATAAAAACATCTATAACCAAACACACTCCTACTTCACACTTTAGAACATTACCCAACAACAGACTACCAGAAGAAGTTAAATTAATCCAGACCTATTACAATGAAATAAACAGGTATATGGAAAGACACGGCAGTAACAGATGGCTATATACGACACAGATAGCACTACAGATAAAATTAAGAGACGCATGTAAGGAAGCAAACAATAAAAAATGGAATGATATTATAATGGCGGCTGACATGACTAAAGACACAAAAACATTTTGGACTTCCATAAACAAGATGATGGGGCACAACAAGCAAAAAACACCATACATTAAAGACCAAAATGGAACAAAATTGCACGAGGAAAATGAACAAGAGTCAGCATTCAAAAGGGAATGGGTAAAAGTTTTTAAAATATCAGATGAGGAAAATGAAGATTTTGATAGTGAACACGAAGAAAGGATAGAAGAAGAAATGGGAAGACAAATACATAGAATCACCCCAAGGCAATATATAGACTATAACTTATTACCTAATAATCAAATAATAACCATGGGAGAAATGATGCACTGTCTGAGGAAATTTAAGGAAAAAGCCTCTGGGCTCACAGGTATTACACGAAATATGATCATGAATCTACCTGAAAACATTTTAAATACACTATTAAACATTTATAACGCATGCTTAATAACTGGTTACTTTCCAGATAAACTAAAATATGCTAAAATGATATTTATTCCTAAGGAGGGTAAGGACAATAAGGAAATATTAAACTACAGGCCAATATCTTTATTAGAAATTACCGGGAAACTATTGGAAAAATATTAAATTCAAGACTTATAGCCTTTTTAACACAACATGGGAAAACTAACAACAGACAACATGGATTTATGCCCAATAGAAATACCCTAACTGCAATAGCTACAATAACGGAAATAATTGCAATAGAAAAAAGCAAGGGTAACCAGATCAATATAATTTTAAGGGATGTTTCTAAGGCTTTTGATAAAGTTTGGCATTTAGGCTTGAAATATAAAATATTAAAACTGGGACTTAACGAATACTTGCTAAGAATATTGTGTAACTATTTAGATGATAGGAGAGCACAAATTCAAATTGGAAACTTTATGGGAACTATGTTTAATCTTGAGAGTGGAGTACCTCAAGGAGGATGCCTTTCTCCAACACTATATACAATTTATACCTCAGACACACCTCAACCTACCCCCTTTAGCGAATATGTAATGTTTGCTGATGATATTACTCAAATAGTATCATACCCAGGAAAATCAACCCAATTTATGGCACTCTACACGGTAAGAGCTATAAAAAATATAAATGATTTTGAGAACAAATGGAAAATCAGGACAAATAAGAACAAATTCAAGATAATACCAATAGCCAAGATCAAAACAAGTCCAGTAATAGTCGACCAGGAACTATACCCATACGACACTGAAGGCAGGATGCTTGGACTAAAACTAACAAAAAGAGGATATATAACATACTTAAAAGATAAAGAACGACAGTCAAGAATAAGATTGTCAAAAATAAAACGCTTTAAGAACCTTAGCATTAATAACAAAAGAAAGATTTATATAGCCCTTGTCAAATTAATTATGGACTACCCATCCATCCCATTGAACACTCTTAGAAAAACGAGCATTAAAAGGTTACAAACAGTACAATATATAGCCCTCAGATTTATATATAACATAAAATATACAGACCACATCAATAATGAACAGCTACACAAGAGAGCAAACCTCTTAGCAATCAATGTAGAAATACACAACAAAGCTGCAAATATTTGGAAAAATGTGACTGAACTTAACACAGAAACATATCAAAACTGGATAAATAATATAGACAACGAAGAATTCCAAGAACACAGTTGGTTTAAATCAGCCAGGAAGAAAGTAATTGAACCATCTCCTGCCCCAATATACATATAAAACATTAATAGAGAGAATAAAAGATGAGTGACCTACCAGCTCCACAAGAACCTGGCAGGCCTCTCCATACAGTGTACCTTTAGACTAACATAACTAATATTTAACATTTAACATTTAACATTTAACATTGAACTAACATCTTAGCAAAAAAAGAAAAAAAAAAAAATGTGACTACCCTCCCAGCTACACAAGGACCTGGGCGGGCTCACTAACTCCAACAATAACAAATAATAATAATAATAATGGATTACCTCCCAGCCAGGAAGTAATTGAACCACCTCCTGCCTCAATATACACGTTTCTACATAAAATATTACTAGAGGAATAAAGATGAGTGACCAACCAGCTCCACTAAGAACCTGGCAGGCCTCTCCATACAGTGTACCCTTAGACTAACACAACTAACACTTAACTAACACCTCAAAAAAAAAAATGTGACTACCCTCCCAGTTACACAAGGACCTGGGCGGGCTCACTAACTCCAACAATAATAAAAATAATAATAATAAGCAGCATTATATAAATAAACCAATATTAATACAAAGGTCTGACGACCCAAGGGAGCAGAACAAAGACAAAACACCAATAAGAAAGATGAAGCGATCTGGTTGAGCCCAGATTCTTTCTACTCCTACTGTATTTCAGTTTCACCACTTTTCCTTCAACCCCTAATAATCTTCTTTCACCTCTTAACTAAAGACTTCGTATCGTATCGATCTCTCTCTTTCTACCTACAGCCGCAGCCAGCAACACCTCCTCCGCCGCTGCCTGGCGGTCCTCGCTCCCGCCGGCGAGCATGGCGACCCACAAGCTGTCCTTCTCTGAGCGTCCTCACCAACCAGCTCTCTCTACATCACGCTTGTAACCATGCTGCCTTCCCAGCACCAAGCTGCATTGTACATCCAATACAACATGTATATAGAGAGCACATTGTGAGTTTCCTTTCTCCATTCCATCCTGAGTGTGAACCAAACATCCTGAACCCCACAGTGTCATTATAAGAATATTGTAGTGGATTTCTCCCCTACAAACACTGTTTGTCGCTGCCTAGCCGACCCCACCAATTCCCCAGTGTATGCCTCGTGGTCTAGGTCAACCAGCGCCGCCATACATCACGGAGCGGGGGTCAACTACTAAGCCACGCCAACCCCCGCTATTTAAGACCTGACCGCTTGGTGATCTCTCTCTTTCTACACACACCAACCAGCCAGCAACACCTCCTCCTCCGCCGCTGCCTGGCGGCCCTCGCTCCTCCTCCGCCTGCCTCGCGGTCCTCTCTCCCGCCGGCGAGCATGGCGACCCACAAGCTGTCCTTCTCTGAGCATCCTCACCAACCAGCTCTCTCTGCATCACGCTTGTAACCATGCTGCCTTCCCAGCACCAAGCTGCATTGTACATCCAATATAACATGTATATAGAGAGCACATTGTGAGTTTCCTTTCTCCATTCCATCCTGAGTGTGAACCAAACATCCTGAACGCTACAATTGGTGACTCCCGGAGATTCGCACTCACACAGGATGGAGGAGAAACTGATCACGCTCCCAGTCTTCAAGCAACATGGAAGACTGGCTTATCCACACAGAAGCAGCTCTCATCGGCTCTACAACTACTGTCTCTACACCGCAGGTTAGACACCCTAGAGCAGCACTGTTTCTCTAAGCAGACACCAGTTCCTCTTCTTGCCCCAAGCACCACGTCCTACCGACCCCAGCACACCCGTCCTGCCTCAGACGCCGACCCCGGCCCAGCAGTAACCCCTGCCGCCCTTGACGCGGCCTCTGTTCCTGAGTGCGGACCCACACACCCCTCTTTTCTCCCTCAGGTACTCCCTGCTAATGTCCTGCACCCTGCTGCTGTCGTAGACCCAGCTGCTGTCACGAGCCCTCATCCGCTTCTGCTGACGCAGCCCCTGCTCCTGACCCAGGCCCACACACCCCAGCAGGCGCATCTGACGACTCTGTACCTGCCGTGAGGGAAGCACAACATTAATCGCCTCCACACACCCTTTTTCTCCCTCTCTTCTCCCACAGATAGTGTGTATCTAGACAGTTGTCTCCAGTGACCGGCTCATCCACGCCATCGCCGTTGTCTCACATGAGGCATGCACCGCCGTTCTGCCTCACATGTGCTAAGCAACACTGCAGACAACAAGTCTCCTACACCGCCTGGAGGGAAGGGGGAGTATTGTAGTGGATTTCTCCCCTACAAAAGCTGTTTGTCGCTGCCTAGCCGACCCCACCAACTCCCCAGTGTATGCCTCGTGGTCTGGGTCAACCAGCGCCGCCATACATCACGGAGCGGGGGTCAACTGCTAAGCCACGCCTACCCCCGCTATTTAAGACCTGACCTCGTGGTGATCTCTCTCTTTCTACCTACAGCCGCAGCCAGCAACACCTCCTCCTCCGCCTGCCTGGCGGTCCTCCTCCGCCTGCCTGGCGGTCCTCGCTCCAGCCGGCGAGCATGGCGACCCACAAGCTGTCCTCTGAGCACCCTCACCAACCAGCTCTCTCTACATTACGCTTGTAACCATGCTGCCTTCCCAGCACCAAGCTGCATTGTACATCCAATACAACATGTATACAGAGAGCACATTGTGAGTTTCCTTTCTCCACCCCATCCTGAGTGTGAACCAAACATCTTGAACCCCACACTACAATACAATATATGTGAATTTACATTATCATAATCAATTTTAAATTAGAAATTCTAACCACGTATTAGATAATGAAGGCGGAGTAAGGATAATGTCAATAAATAACCGCGAACGTTACTGTACAAACGAAAGTCATACTTTTTTTTAATACTATTATTATTACTCCCCAGGGGACGAAAAGCTGAGTCACAAAATCATGCGGTCAGGCACAAATACAGTGGTACTAGTGTCTCGCAGGAAACGCCATGAGTTGTAATATGGAGACAGTGATGTGAGTTGAGGACAATAGGATTTGCACCCACCAAAGAGTGGGTAGCGTACAAGAATTATATCTAAATTATTATGTATAAGTAGAAGGTGACATAACAAAGCGGTTAGTAACTCTTTCTGTGGTAGGAGGTCCCTGGCAGTGGGGCAGTCAATGGCAATAGTGTTGAAGGGTGTTACCCAAGAGAGAAACGGGTGATATTTATTTTCTATTATTTTCAATCTTCAAGAAGAATAAATCATTATTTTCCTCCCCATTCTATCATTTATATTTTTGGTTTACCCTCTTTATATAATCTTCTTAGACACTTATATTTACTTTTCCATTAAGTGCAAAGATATATGTGAAATGGGGAATTTGGAGGAATTTTTGCCTGGAGATTTGGGGTGTTTCGGTCGACGCTGGTTGGCAACACTGCTCCCGTGGTTGTGGTAAACATTGGACATTTGGACAACGTCGTAGTCTGTGTTGTGTCCTGTAAAATGGCACTCCTCCGTGCTACTTCTCGTTCTCTACCCTTCCTGGCTGTCAGGACAACCCAGGTTATTGCCTCGTCTCAATACCACGAGAAGGTAAATACTGTAATGGCTTATCGGGTTTATAGTAGTAAATGTTGGTTCATACAGGGGCTGATCCAAAAAACATCAAAGGAGGAGTACAAGAAGTTTAGGGTAGGGGAACATGCGCTAAAAGCCCCTCCTCTGCTCCCCGATTTTTTTTTCTTAATCTGACTAAAATCATGGGCATTTTCAGGCATGTGCACTTGATATTGGCTGCCCTCAAATTTTGATACAAAATAGGGTAAGTACATAGGATAACCCGTGGGCGAAATTGATTGAAAACAATTTTAAAAATGCTGTATTTTCATTGTTATATTATAGTGGACACTTGTAATTTGTGGAAATATGTTAAAAATATGTATATATTTTTTTAAAGTAAACGCTACTTAACATTTGGGGTTATGAGGAACAGACCTAACCAACCAAACCAAGCAAACCTACCTAACCTTACCTAACTTCCCCGGTATATTAAATAGAAAGAACTTGCGGTATTATTGCGTTTACACACCGTTCATTCCTACCACTAATCTATTATCACATTTGAATAAGACGTCTAATTATAAGTTAATTTTCATCTATTACATTACCGGCGGAAATGTATAATAACGGAGATAGCATATCCAAAATTTTCTCTATTTTCTTCCATTAATCTTCCTCCATTATCACCTGCCTCACCTCCAACACTGCGTGTCTTCTGTGTCTCCTTCATAAATCATAACGCGCATGCGTTCCCATACACATCACGTGGCCAATCAAAAGCGTTTTTGTTTTTGCAACCAATTAAAATGATTTTCGGTTTAATTCGCGGTATATTTGGCCCAATCAAATTCAAGTTTTATTTTTGGTCTCATATTTCGAAATTTAAGTTCAGTTCTGACCATGGAAGTCTGCGATGGGTGTCACTTAAATTATATAGAGCTGATTGCGATTTTGGGGGAAAAAAACAAAGAAATTATAGCATTTTTTTGATCGCATGGTGTTCTTCCAACCTCAGTAAAGTGTACTAAGAGCAAGACTGAATGTAAATATCGCAAAGACCAACATATGTGGCATTGTGTAAGAATCTCTGAATCCAACGACGAGCAAGAACCAGCCCAATAAGGTAAGAAATAGGTGATTCCATCATATGGTGAGAGTCAGTTAGGTTAGGTTTGGTTTTCTAGTGTTTTTTGGTGTATATTTTGCCACGATTTTTTTGGGAAAACGTCCAACGAAAAAAATTCGATAAAAAACCCCCCGCTAATTTCCGCCAAAAATGAAGGTCATATTCGGTCTAAACACACACAAATACAGTCAGTTCTGCTATAACGTGATAGTTGTGTTCTTGTGAAACCTCGCGTAGTAGAAATTCGCGTAATAGAAATAACAGGGCTTATAGAGAAAATAGGGTTAGGTGCAGATTACACGAAATTGAAAAAAATTTAGTAGTTAGCCTGACACAAAGGATAGCACAGTCTAAATAAATGTTACATTCATATCTAATAATGAAATCATACAGTAAATGTTACACTTTACCTTGAAAAAATATGAATATAACTTGATGGGGGAGAAGGGTGATTTTGAGGTTGAGGAGTCATGCAGAGAGGAGTTGAGAGTTGTCATCGTCATCATCATCAGGTGCAGATTTTGTTGCATGGTTGAGACGAAAACGTCTAATTCCAGAAGTGGATGGCTGTGGTTCAATGTCTTCAAATTGCTTCTTGGGGGTTAACTTAAAAATAGACATCTAGTGTTTCTTCTTTCACAAAGAAGCTGTTCATAAGGTGCCAAAAAAGACTTAACACCACGAACTGCAATCCTGCTCCTTTCTGCATTGTAGTCATTGTCTTCCAAGATCTGCAACTGCTTATCAACTTCCCTCAGGATAGAAGACAAAACAGAAGTGGGAAGCATCCTTGACTTCATCATCTTCGGCATCTTCTATTTCCCCAGCAGCAACAAGTTGTTGTAGATCAGCTGTAGAGAGGTCTTCACAGTGGGACTCAAGCATTTCCTCAACATCAGCCCTTTCCACTTCAGCAAAGACAACTTGCTTTGCAGGAGAAACACAATTTTCTTTTATTTTGGGGAGCTCCTCTGATGCATCAAAGCCTTTAAAATCATGAATTAAATCTGGGAGAAGCTTCTGCCAAACTCCACTCAAGCAGTCCTTACTTACATCTCCCCAGGCCTCCACAATGATGTCAATTGCATGCTTGATGTTGAAACTTTAACCAAAACTGAAGAACACTGGCCTTATCATCTCCTTCCTCAGAAGCTGCAATAAGTTTCTTAAATGTACGCCTCAAATAATAGGCTTTGAAGGCTGCTATTACTCCTTGGTCCATTGGTTGAAGGAGAGATGTTGTATTTGGAGGTAGAAAGAGCACTTTGATATTGTCAGAAAGCTCAGCAATGGTGGGAGGGTGGCCTGGCGCATTATATAAAATGAGGAGAATCTTAAAATCTATATTCTTCTTCTTGCAATAACTTTTAAAAATATTTTCAAAAACATCCACAAGAAGGTCAGAAAAAATTTGTCCCGTTATCCAACCTTTTTTGCTTGACCTAAAGTAAACACCTAGAGTAGACTTTATGTAACCCTTTAAAGCTCGCGGGTTGACAGAGTGATACACCAGCACAGGCTTAAGCTTTAAGTCTCCACTAGCATTTGCACCCAACAACACTGTCACACGGTCCTTCGCAGCCTTAAAGCCTGGAGCATGTGCTTCATTCTTGGAAATGTAAGTTCTTGTTGGCATGCGCTTCCAGTATAAACCCGTTTCATCCAAATTAAAAATTTGGTCTAAAGTGTAGCCTTCTTCCTGAATCAATTTCTTTACAGTGGGAGGAAACGTCCGCACATTTGCTTCGTCGGCACTGGCTGCTTCACCACATAACTTTACATTATGAAACGCATAGCGGTTCTTAAAACCAGACAACCATCCACTCCTAGCAGTAAAGGCAATCACATCAGCAGGATTTTCAGCTTTTTTCTTTAGGTCCTCATATATTGATAAGGCTTTCTCTTGAATGGTGAGAAAGATGGAACCAGATCTCTTTTTCGTTTGATCTTCTATCCAAACACTTAGAAGCCATTCCATCTCCTCAAGTTCCTTTTGCCGTGATCTCACACTTTTGCTAGCACTCAAGGTTTTTCCAGCAATACAGCTTGCTTTAATCTTTGCTGCATTGTCTCTAATGGTGAGTAAAGTAGACTCCTTTATTCCCGTTGCACGCACAATATCACATGTTCTTTCCTTATTTTCAAAACGCTTGATAACATCAAGCTTTTCTTCAAGTGTTATAGCCTTTCTTTTACGATCACCACCGGAAATGCGATCTCCAGAACGCTTCCTGGAGATATTCTTCTTCTCCATATTCACAAAATTGGAGAAACAGTAAGCAAAAATCACTGAGGATGCATCAAAACTTCCCACACGTTTCAAACTGATCGTGTGTGACGTAAACAGAGAGCGTGGGTGTAAAACGCTACATATTTTGTTTTTCTCTTTTATTTAAAATTTTACAATTTACATATACTGTACAGGTATACTGTATACATAAATACAGTATAGTCTCCATTTACGCGGTCAATTGAACCCGTGGAGGTCCGCGTAAAACGAGAAACGCGTAAACGAAATAACAGAACATATGGGATTAATTGAAATAGAGACTGGGCCGACCCCCAAACTCCACTTTTTCAGACACAATACCTAGGTTGTAGTAAAAATAGTATCATAATTTTATGATGGTATGCGCACACACATAATATAGAAGAGAAATATCAATAAGAGAATAATATACTGTACCAGGTAAAAGAAAAATCAAGGTTTAACACTTACTTAAGTAGAAGAGATGGGTCGGCATACTGGGATGGGGGCTGGTTCCGAGGCAGAGGGCAGATTAGTGGCCCTCAGGTGAATCACTATCACTATCCACCACAGATGTCAGGGCCTACCTGACAAACCCCTCAAAGTCACCATCACTGTCACTGACTTGGGCTGGCTGTTGTGGGTTGCGGGCGAAGAAGTCGGTGATGTTACGCTGACGGCTAGTGTTGATGTTGTCGTGATACATCTTGACATACGGCTCCATAGTTTGGTCTAGATGGTTATTGGAGACTTCATATCGGTGATTGAGAGGGTCTTTGGAAAGGATGAGCTTGAGTTTCTCGGCAAACTCGATGGCATCATTTATATCACCATGTGTTAACTTCTGTTCTGGTGCTGCGGCACCACCTGCCTCCTCACTGACGTCATCGTCTTTCAACAAATCGTCGGCAGTCACCTCAGGATCCCTGATTACCTCCATGATGTTGTCGTTGGTGGTCTCGGAGAAGCCTGCAGCTGTAACACTCTGTGCAGCTTCTCTTGCAAGGTCCAGTGCCACTGCAACAGACTGAGCCTCTCCAGCCACAGGTTGACTCTGCCTCCCACCTGAGATACCCTGCAACACATGCCGCCACGCGTGATGAATCGTTGCCACAGACAGCTGCCCCCATGCCTCCACCAAGAAATCAACAGCTTTCTTGACGTTAAACATTTTCCAAAACTGTTTGACTCGCACTTCATGCTCCGCCAACTCTTCTTCTGGATCCTCGTCCTCGCTTTCGCTATCTGTGCCACTCAGAAGGTTCTGCAACTCATCCTTGGTGTTTGTGTAGTCGTTCAGGAGCTTAAACTTTTTTGCGGAGAATGCAGCCTTAACGCTGCAGATCAACTCCTGGTCCATGGGCTGGATTAGCGACGTAGTGTTGGGAGGAAGGAAGATCACTTGTACACTGGGGTGACGATCCAACAGTAGGGACGAGTGTCCTAGTGCGTTGTCAAGGAGCAACAAAATGTTAAATGGAACATTATGTTGCTCGCAGAATTTCTTAACGTCGGGAACGAAACAGTCGTCAAACCAGGAGAGGGACAGACCAGCGAACAGACTTGACAATGAAGGTCTTGGAAGGTAATTTTTTTCCAAAACGGACCGGATTCATCCATGTTCAACACCTGGTCGTCGGTGTACTGTCCTTCCTCCATAACTTCTCGTAAGAATGGAGGAAAATCCATGGCGGCAGCACGGTCAACACTGGCTCCTTCACCAACAATGTTAATGTTGGTTATCTTGTTACATTTCTTAAACCCTTGCAGCCACCCAGAGGAAGCAGTGAAGGGTTTGGGCTCTGCAATTCCCATCTTGCGCGCCACTGATTCGTAGAGTTCACAGGCGTAGTCCTGCACTGCCTGCGTGTCGACCGCCATGTTACGTCTTGCCTGACGAATCAAGTAGCTCACCAGTAAATTCTCAGTCTTGAGCAGCACCTTATTCTGACAATACTTCACCATTGAAGCACCTGCAGACTTTGTGATGCTCATGTGTTCTTTTATCTTGGCGGCATCCTTCTTGATTGTACGAATCGTAGATTCGTTAACCCCATGCTGGCGCGCGAGATCAACTTGTCGGGTTCCCTTTTGTAAGTCCTGGACGATTTTGTATTTTACTTCATAACTTAGGGTGCGTCGTATCTTCTTGGGCTTGGGGCGGCTTGCTCCAGGTAATTCAAGGTTTTTCTGGGGTGGTGGGGGTCCAGCAGAAGCCATTGTTGAACAGATTAGCGGGCACAAGAGAGAACAGTATACGCGGAGACTGTGAACAATGAGACTGGCCTGGGTAGGTCAGTGGCTTCTTCCTTCCCGTGGCTGGGCACGTCATATTACATTAGACCAATCACAGCTAGCGGCGGAGGGAGGTAAGGATGCGTGACCCAATCACAGTCCGATATGTCATATGACGTCAGCGATAACGCAACAGCGACATACTGCGCACCCTTCCCGCACCGCTTCACGCGTATGGTCAAGAATGGGCCGCGTGAATCATAATTGGCGCGGCGCGTCTGGACCTCTTGCCGCGTAATTGAAACATTTCATTCTGGCAAGGTGCCACGTAAATGACCAAACGCATAAACGAAATCCGCGTAAATCAAGACTGTACTGTATTACATAAATTATTTCTGCAATTCTTCACAAACAAAACACATAAATCAATTGAACATGTGATGTCGAACGTGAACTGTAAACACTGCATAACCCCGTGCCAAGCGACAATACTGTACACTTAAAACATTCGAGTGGATTCGCGTCATAGCCAACATGCGTTCGCGTTTTACAAATATCGTTCTTCTATTCATCAATCGCGTTACAGCCAATTCGCGTTGACAAAACACGTGTTATAGCAGAACTGACTGTACACTAGAAAAATATATTTTTGACTTTCTAACAGAGAACGGTGTGACAATGCAAATTTACCGAACTTACTATGATATGGTGAAATTTGAGGCATTTCTGGATGTGAGATGATATGGCCGCATCGGCGCCATGCAGCTGGCGGGTTAGTCCAATTATTAACCAAAAATAGTTTTTCTGTGTGTATTATGGTGCGTACTGACCTCACTCAGTTGTGTACTGACCTCACTAGAGGAAAGATCACGGCAGGCTGAGCTCCCGGAGATTAATTGTAAGTAATTGCTAGTGCTGCTTGTGAACAGGGCTGTGCCCTTCAGAGGGCCGAGTTAGAGAGGGCCAAGGAAGAAATCTTGAAATTAAAGGAAGTGATAGTGAGGATGGAGGAAGAAACGAGACAAGGAAAGCCTGTGTCTGACGAAAACTCAGGCGAATGGAAGGTTGTGAGGAGAGGGACGACCAAACTGGTGGTGAAAAAACACACCAAGGATACAACAACAACATCTAAATGTACCAACTCTTTCAGTCGTTTGATAGACGAATTGGACGTTAGCATAGTCAGGGACAAGGTTGACAAGGAAGGTACGAAAACCATAATTGTTGGCGATTCCCAGGTACGGTAACCTGGATAGAGCTTTTTGTGGTAAAAATAAAGATAGGATGAGGGTGTGTTTGCCGGAGCTGGGGTGGGGGATATAGTTCACAGGATGGACAATATCTTGTCTGGTAATGGGAACAAACCCATTATCTGCCTCAGTGCAGGAGGCAATGATATTGGCTGGTGTAGGAGTGAGGAGCTTCGTGATAAGTTCAAGACAGCTATGGAATGCATTAGGTCGAAAGGAGGTATCCCTATCATATGTGGTATCCTGCCTAGAAGGAGAGTTGCAATGAATGGTTGTCAAGGGCAGTTGGTGTCAATGGCCATCTTGAGAGATATCGCAAGGCAATATCAGTCCCATTTGTAGACAACTGGGACAACTTCTATGGCAGAAAGGACCTTTATGCTAGGGATGGGGTGGCAACCCTGGCTGGCTCTCTTGTGAGGACAGTTCAAAAGATGTCAAAGTCTTTAAACTGATAGGAGAACATATGAGCACGGGGGTGGAGGAGACTGCAGTGGGAGTGGGTAAACAAAGTGAAAGGTTACAGGGAAATAGTGCTAGGAATGATGACAAAACTAAATTAGGCAGGGAGTTAAAACCTAAACGCAACAAAGAGAGGACCCAGAACATGAATAACTTAAATGTCTAATACTCTAGCAGTAGAAGTATGAGAAACAAAATGGATGAAATCAGGGCGTTGGTATGTACTGAAAAAATCGATATAATAGCATTCACCGAAACATGGATAAACCTAGACTCACGTGAGTTACCTGTCGAATACCAAATTGCAGGTTACAAATTATTCCATACCGATAGGCAGATTAGGAAAGGGGGCAGAGTAGCAATCTTTGTCAGGGATAATCTGAACTGTAAAATAAATAAGGAAATAAAAATAGAGCGGAATACAGAAACAATTTGGATAGAATTAATCAATGGTAGGGAAAAACAAATCACAGGAGTAATTTATAGACCTCCTAATCTTGATAGAGTTAATGAGCGACTTATTTGGGATAAATGTGCAGGGCTTCCATACATAGCAAAGTCTGTGTCGTAGGCTACTTTAACTTTAGCCAAATAGGTTGGATTGACCTTACGAGTAACTCGGAATCAGATGATTTTCTTGAAACAATCCAGGACTGTTTCCTAATCCAACATATAACCGAACCCACCCGGGGTAATAATATACTTGATTTAGTTCTGTCAAACAGAGAAAACCTCATTAGTAATGTCGAGGTAGGGAACAAACTTGCTAACAGCGATAACAAAGAAATTAGATTCCAGTTAGAATTTAAGAGCAGATGCAAGCAGATGCAAGGAAAATTCCACTAAGTCCCAGATTTCAGAAGGGCAAACTTTGATAGTTTGAAGAGGCAGTTGAGAGAAGGGGTATTGCACTTGGGGGTGAATTATATGACCTCACAATGTACCCACAGAGGGCGACCTCACCTTCCCTGGAGACCTGACGGTTGCGGTTGGGGATGACCTGATAACGAGATCTGAGGTTGCCGAGTTCCACAACAATTTAAATAATGAGTTACTTAATGCACAAAGGCAGAACATACCATACAGAAAACTCAGATCAAACAACAATGACCCTAAATGGATAAATACTTATTTAAAGAATATTATTGGACAAAGGAAGGCTATAGGTAGGAGAATAAATCGTGGTGAAGTTTACCTCCGAGATTATTATAAGGTATTGGCTGGTAGAGTTAAGACCGAGATAAGAAAAGCAAAGAGGAATAATGAACTGAAGATAGCAAGGGAGGCAAAGTCAAACCCCAAGGGATTCTATCAAATGTATCAAACTAAAACATGAAAAAAGATTGGACCATTACAGTCAGATACCGGCGAGCTAACTGATAACGACGGAGAATGAGCAATAATCTGAATAAATATTTTTCAACAGTTTTCACCACCGAAAATTTAAACATTATACCCGAGGCACCGACTCTGTACTGAGATAGTGAAGAAAATAAATTAAGCGAGATATTAGTGACTAGTAACGACGTTAGTAAGCAAATAGACAAACTAAAGCCGAATAAGTCACCAGGTCCTGATGAGATATTTGCCAGAGTATTAAAGGAATGTAAGGAAGAGCTTAGTATGCCCTTAGCAAAGTTGTTTAACATGTCCTTAAAAATGGGTGTAGTACCAGAATCCTGGAGGATAGCGAATGTACCGGTAATACCGATTTTCAAGAAGGGAGATAGATCACTATCCTCTAACTACCGACCAGTCTCACATCAATCATAGGCAAATTACTGGAAGCAATCATTTCAAACTATTCAAAATCACCTGGAGAAGCACGCAAGTTGATCAATGATTCCCAACATGGCTTCACAAGCGGGCGTTTATATCTAACTAATCTATTAACATTCTTTTCATCTGTTTTCGAATCAGTGGACGAGAGGCACAATTATGATGTGGTATATCTCAACTTTAGCAAAGCCTTTGACAGAGTCCCCCACGAAAGACTAATAAGAAAAGTGGAGGCTCATGGCATTAAAGGAGATATTCTAAAATGGATTATGGCATGGTTACAGGACAGGAAACAGCGAGCGAGCATTAACGGCACTAAATCCCATTGGAGCAACGTCACTAGTGGAGTTCCCCAAGGCTCAGTACTCGGACCATTGTTATTTATTATATACATAAATGACGTAACAGTTTCAGCAACAGCTTTATGGAAAGCTATAGCTTCAGCCAGAGTTGAACCTGATGACTTCATCATCTGAGTAAAGACCCGCACAATATTCATTGGCTGTCCTTATGTTTTAGACTTTACCGCCATTGGTGAATAGAATTTATGGGGGATTAGTGGTCTCATATTACTGACCTGATGGAATGTGGGTGTAACCTATTTATTGGTATTATTTTTTATTTATTCCTCACATTTACTGGTACTGTACAGTAGGGTCGGGATATATCACGATATAGGGTCCAAAGATGTTCGCTATGCAGTCAGTTCTGCTACAACGCGATAGTTGTGTTCTTGTAAAACCTTGCGTTGTAGAAATTCACGCAATAGAAATAACGGCTTATGGAGATTATAGGGTTAGGTGCAGATTTCTCAAAATCGAAAAAAAATTAGTAGTTAGCTTAACACAAAGGATAGCACAGTCCTAAATAAATGTTACATTCATGTCTAATAATGAAATCATACAGTAAATGTAACACTTTACCTTGAAAAAATATGAATATAACTTGATGGGGGAGAAGGGTGATTTTGAGGTTGAGGAGTCATGCAGAGAGGAGTTGAGAGTTGTCATCATCATCATCAGGTGCAGATTTTGTTGCATGGTTGAGACGAAAACGTCTAATTCCAGAAGTGGATGGCTGTGGTTCAATGTCTTCAAATTGCTTCTTGGGGGTTAACTTAAAAATAGACTTCTAGTGTTTGCTGCTTTGCCGTCTTTCTTCTTTCACAAAGAAGCTGTTCATAAGGTGCCAAAAAAAATTTAACACCGCGAACTGCATTCTTGTTCCGTTCTGCATTGTAGTCATTGTCTTCCAAGAGCTGCAACTGCTTATCAACTTCCCTCAGGATGAAAGACAATAGAGAAGTGGGAAGTTGTTGTAGATCAGCTGTAGAGAGGTCTTCACAGTGGGACTCGAGCAGTTTCTCAACATCAGCGTCTTCCACTTCAGCAAAGCCAACTTGCTTTGCAAAAGAAACACAATTTTCTTTTATTTTGGGGAGCTCCTCTGATGCAACAAAGCCTTTAAAATCATGAATGAAATCTGGGAGAAGCTTCCGCCAAACTCCACTCAAGCAGTCCTTACTTACATCAAGAACACTTTGATATTGTCAGAAAGCTCAGCAATGGTGGGAGGGTGGCTTGGCGCATTATATAAAATGAGGAGAATCTTGATATTGATATTATTCTTCTTGCAATAAATTTTAAAACTATTTTCAAAACATCCATAAGAAGGTCAGAAAAAAATTGTCCTGTCATCCAACCTATCAAATAACACTTCACAAACAAAACGCATGAATCAATTTAACATGTGATGTCGAACGTGAACTGTAAACACTGCATAATCCCGCACCAAGTGACAGTACACTTAAAACATTCGAGTGGAATTACGTTACAGCCAACACGCTTTCGCGTTTTACAAATATCGTTCTTCTATTCATCAATCGCGTTATATCCAATTCGCGTTGACAAAACACGCGTTGTAGCAGAAATGACTATATACTAAATCGCAATACAGTCATGCGGCGGTTAACGTCTGATCGCATATACGTCCGCCCCCAGAAAAAACCCACTTCCATGACGCCTGCTGGACCACCACTCCACGACCCCCTGACGGAGACACGATGATCCTTCTCATACTGGCCACATATTATGTGTTAAAGGAATATCCTTCCTCAGGCTTTAGTAAGCATTTGCCTCCAGGTGTAATGTTAACCTACATTTATTGAGGATAAAATCTTTCACCTACAAATTGACAATAACACATTTGCTGTAATCAGACATATCTAGTTGCCTCAACAATTGCAACCCCAGTTGCAATTGGGGTTGCAATTTCAAATTCTGTGTCGTTACTAAGGCGTCCTGAATCAAGAGAAAACGGACTCCTATGATGGGGGACACAAGCGCTCACACGTGCCACTCATACTGACAGACTTGACACTCACTTCCTTGACAAGTTTTACCAACCATTTGTTGTGTACGTTGTCGAGTGAATTTAGTCAATATTGTACAGTACAAGTACACTGCAATACAGTGGTCCCTCGGTTAACAATGGACCTAAGTGATTACGGTACTGAAATTGTTATGTCTATTGCGAATATAGGTTGTTTATACAGGTATTCAAATAAATCACTATCTTACAAGAATCCCAGCAATGTAAGTTATATTCACCCAGGTCGTTTGGGTGGCAAATTATGAGAAGAGCTTAGTCACTCTTTAGTAATGATAAATAAACACGCAGGCCTTCAGCACCAACTGTCAAATCATATCTCAAATAAATAAACAAACACCAGACTCTCTGTCACCTCACCTCCCGCTCCCCCCCCTGCTCCGCCCCTCCTCCCATGCTCGCTGGCTACCTCCCTCCTTGTGTTCCCAGACAAAAGATTGGTGATTGCTTTATGCTTTAAGGTGTTTATTTTATATAATATCTCAGATTAAAGTTAGGATAATATAATTTGCATTGTTGAAATCCTTGCAAGACAGAGATTAATTTGAATATAAACGTCATATATTTTGCTCAAGAGATAAAAATTGTAGTACATTAGTGTACAATACTGTAGTACATTTTATAATATATAGTTTTTTAACTGTATTTTTGGGTAGATTTACATAAATTTCTTCATTTATTTTCATCCATTTACATGCACACACCATACTAAAAGAAATGTAAAAGAAATAAATGACTTAAGTGCAAAGCTGGAGTGCACATGTACAACTTGATTACGGTACTAAAATTGTTATGTCTCGTGCGAATTATAGGTTGTTTATATTTAAATAAATCAGCATCTTACAAGAATCCCAGCAATGTAAATTATATTCACCCAGGTCAATTCACTGGCTTTTTATAAGAGAGAAGCTTATTCACTTAAGAATTGATAAATAAACACGCGTTAGACCTGGGCCTGTACTAACTGTCAAACGTACTACCCCCCTCCTGCCTCCCTCCCCCCATGCCCCCTCGCTCGCTCCCTCCCTCCCTCTCCCCCATCTGCCCAGCATTGCTGGAATCCTTGTAAAACAGTGAATAATTTTAATATAAACGTCATGTATTTTGCACAAGAGATAAAAATTAATCACCTGTATCACATTACAGTAGTGATTTAAGAGTAAAAGTGAATATGTACGTATATAGTATTCCACATACACGTAAGTATAAATACAAAGTTTATGTGATGATCGGACAACGTCCATTTCGGTTAATGTCACGTTTCCAAGACCATATCTAGGACGTTAACCTGCGCATGACTGTACAGTGGAGTCTGGATTTACGCGGTTTTGGTTAACGTGTTTGGTCATTTACGCGGTGCCTTGCCAGATTCTGCATTTACGCGGTCAATTGAACCCGTGGAGGCCCGCGTAAAACGAGAAACGCGTAAATGAAATAACAGAACATATGGGATTAATTGAAATAGAGACTGGGCCGACCCCCAAACTCCACTTTTTCCGACACAATACCTACGTTGTAGTAACAATAACATCTTAATTTTATGATGGTATGCACACACAATTAATATTTAAGAGAAATACAGTCGCCCAGTTAATGTCCATTCAAATAATGGACTCAACTCCCCCCCGCCCCTTACCAGCTCGCTGGCTCCTCCCCCTCTGAGAAATGTTTGGGTGAAAACACTAGATCTTAAGGTATAGTAATAAATAATACCTCAGACTAAAGTTAGGATAATATAATTGACATTGCTGGATTCCTTGCAGGACAGGGAATATTTTGAATGTAAACGTCATATATTTTGCACAAAAGATAAAATGTTTGCTAATTTTCATCATCTCCTTACATTACATGTAAATTTGTACCGTATGTCTAATGCAAATTTTAAGATGTTTATATTTAAAATAATCACCATCTTGTAAGAAGTCCAGCAATGTAAATTATATTCTGGCCGGGTAATTTGTATGAATTTTATGAACTAAAAACAAATTTCTTCAGTAAATAAACAAATTATACTTCACCCAGACACTATCTGTCAATCAAAATACCCCACCTTCCACTCCCCCCCTCTTCCCACGCTTGCTGGGTCACCTCCCTCCCTCCCTCCCTACCCCCCACCCCCACCTTCCCTCCCCACCAGAGAAATGTTTGGGTTAAAACAGTATATTTACATTTTTAGTAATAAATAATACCTCAGACTAAAGTTAGGATAATATAATTGACATTGTTGGATTCCTTGCAGGACAGGAAATATTTTGAATGTAAACGTCATATATTTTGCACAAAAGATAAAATATTTGCTAATTTTCATCATCTCCTTACATTACAGTGAGTTCTGCTATAACGCGTGTTTTGATAACGCGAATTTGCTCTAACGCGATTTATGAATTAGGAACGATATTTGTATAACGCGAACGCTTGTTTGCTATAACGCGATTTTTGCTTACTATTTCTCCAATTTTGTGGTACAGTGGGGTATGCTATAACGAATCTAATTGGTTCTAGAACCTTGTTCGTTATAGCATTCGTTCGTTATAGGATTAATCCGTTCCAGGCCCCCAAATACAACCACTTAACACTGAAAAATATAATATAAAATTGTAAAAATTGTAAAAAAGTGCATAAATATGCATCTAAACCCCTGAAATAAAGAATATCATTAATATTTGTAATAAAAAAACAATAAATTAGAAAAAAAAAATTAAATAATGTTCGTTGTAGGAGTTTCGTTCGTTATAGCATTCTCAATTTTATAGGTAAAACCGTTCGTTATAGGAATATTCGTAGTAGGATCCGTTCGTTATAGCATACCCCACTGTATTAACTGTGAATATAGTAAAGAAGAATATCAACAAGAAGCGTTCTGGTGATAGAATTCCCGGTGATGATCGTAAAAGAAAGGATATAACACTTGAAGAGAAGCTCGATTTTATCAACCTCAAAATCACCCTTCTCCCCCATCAAGTAAAGTGTTACATTTACTGTATGATTTCATTATTAGATATGAATGTAACATTTATTTAGACTGTGCTATCCTTTGTGTTAGGCTAACTACTAAATTTTTTCGATTTCGAGTAATCTGCACCTAACCCTATTTTCTCCATAAGCCCTGTTATTTCTATTACGCGATTTTCTATAACACGATATTTTACAAGAACACAATTATCGTTATAGCAGAACTACCTGTACATCTAAAATTTGTATGTCTAATGCAAATGTTAAGATGTTTATATTTAAAATGATCACCATCTTGTAAGGATTCCAGCAATGTAAATTATATATTTAATGAGCTAAAAACATATATATCTTCAGTAAATATACAAATTATACTTCGCCCGCGTAAATGATGAAATTTACCGCGTAATTAAAACATTTCAAGGAGCTGCGAATATGACCAAACGCGTAAACAAAAACCGCGTAAATCCAGACTCAACTGTATTGTGTCGGAAAAAGTGGGGTTTGGGGGTCGGCCCAGTCTCTATTTCAATTAATCCCATATGTTCTGTTATTTTATTTACGCGTTTCTTGTTTTACGCGGGCCTCCATGGGTTCAATTGTCCGTGTAAATGCAGACTCCACTGTATATAATTACATGTAATCAATGGGGAAAATAGGGTTAGGTTCTGGAGGCCCATAAAGGTGACTAACTTGACCTAACGAGTTCATTTTCTTACTAACTAAAGCACCAATGAACATTAGACTCTGGAACAACAGGCTATTTCAATTCAAGGAACACCAGACTCGGCAGCAGACGCCACACTGCTGCCCTCACTTGACAATCCCACACCTACAAAAGCGAACACCAAAAATATTACTTACAGTATTAAATCATTTCCATTAAGCTTTCCATTATCTTCACTTCAATTTTTACATCACTAGCAACCCATTTACAACCCTTAGAAGTCGTAATCTGCGGCAGAGTCGGCTGCTTTCTCATCACTCACTCAGAAAGACTGAGCGTGAATGTGTGAGTGAGCAGCCACGGTAGCGCCTCTGGTGAACAAATAATGCATTTGTTTGCCATGGCGGTATATTTGAAATATTTCCTACCCGATTTCCCTCTCGAAATAATTTTTTTTATCGCTATATACAGTACAGTATAGGAAAATTTTGATAATTTTGGTAGCCGCGATATAAATTTTTTTATATAAAGTTGCGACATATCCCAACCCTCCTGTATACAGTATACAGTAGAATGTCGATTTAAAGCGATTTAATTTAAGATTATTGATTTAAAGCAACACCCACAATTAAGGACAATGTTTTAATTTATAGCGAATCTTTCCTATTTTGCGTGAGTCAATCTGGCGCATCATATTCAAAATTTTGCTCCTAATGTTTTTTTGGGCACGCTACACTGTCCTAAGGGCAAAGCTGTGCTGTACATGTACTCAAAATAATGTACTAAATGATTACTAAAATGTTTATCTAGTGCAAACTATCGTATGATTAGTATATTCAAATTAATCACTATCTTATAAGAATTCCAGCAATGTAAATTATATTCTCTCCAGTCACTTCTGTGACATTTTATGAGCAAAAAACATAAACTCAAGTTAAAGGACATAAATAAACAAGTAAATATTCACTAGACCTTTGCCCCCAACTGTCACACATGTCACTGTCACTTCCCTCCCTCCCTCCCTCCTGCCCCAGCCAGAGTTTGGTGTTTTAGGCTTAAAGTTTTTATCTTATATAATGTCAGACTAAAGTTAGGAGAATATAATTTGTATTGCTGGAATCCTTGAAAGACAACGGATAAATTGAATATAAATGTCATATATTATGCACAAGAGATAAAATTTTTGCTCTTTGTAGTAAAATTCTTGAATTAGAACTAAAATTGTATGTCTAATATGAGCTATAGCATGTTTATATTCAAGTTAATCACTATCTTATATTCCCCCATGTCAGTTCAGTGACATTTTATAAGAGAAAAACTTTAAGTCACTCTTAAGAACAGATAAATAAATAAGCACTAGACCTTGGCATCAACTGTCAAACATATCACCTCACCTCCCTCCCTCCCCCCATCTTCCCAGCCAGTAAACAGACCATTTTGCTTCCCTTAATTTTTGCTGTGTTGATTTATGAGTGTTTGTTTTAACATAATACTACAAAAAACAATGTTTTGTTTATTCTAGGAGATGGGCCGAGTTGCATCTGGGTAGACTCAGTCTTTTTAGTATTTTGTGTTTCTCTCAAGTACCAAACTAAATTATTTCATTGAAACACCACTTTGATTTGGTGCGAATTCGGTTTAAAGCGACCTCTCTTGGAACTTATCTCCCATTATATCGATGTTCTACTGTATTACTTTAAGAAAATTATGGCTATAGGAAGAAAATTCACACACAGTTTTTTCCTAAATACTGCCTGCTAAATTAGGGGGTGCGTCTTATATGGCCGGGCATCTTATATGTTGTAAAGTACTGTAATTCTTTTTGGAAAATTAGTTTCATATCACGATTATGTTTGTATGGCTAAATATAAGATTACAGTAGTGTACATTAAATGGGTCACAAGTTAATAATTTAACCTCATGCACTCCAGCATGTAATAGGAAGTGTGACTTTAGAGGAAGAAAAAGGCCACTACTGGTTTATCACAAAACCAGTTAACATTTTATCGAGAAAATTACTGTGCCACAATTAGTACAGTATTGGTTTTATAGTTCAGCAATGATGTGAACTTCAAGAATTTTTTAAGTTATTGGGAGATGAAGCAACAAAAAATACAGTTGGTCCTCACATTACGCGGTTAATGTAACCCGGAGGGTCCCGCGGAAAGTGAGGAACGCGTAAAGTGAACAACATAACATATGGGATTAATTGAAATGGAGTCCAGGCCGATCCCCAAACTCCACTTTTTGACGACACACAACTATGTTGTAGTAAAAATTTTATCTTAACTTTATGATGGTATGAAAAAACAAGTAATATAGAAGAGGTTAGGTTAGGAAAGATAAAGGTTAACATAGGAAAAATAAAGAATAGGTTAAAAAACTAAAAATTTTGTGGAACACTTACGGTAGTAGAAGAGATGGGTCGGCATACGGGGATGGAGGCTGGTTCCGAGGCAGAGGGCAGATTACTGGCCCTCAGGTGAATCACCATTACTAGGTGAATCATCATCACTGTCACTTACAGTTGTCAGGGCTTCCCTGACAAATCCCTCAAAGTCAACTTCACTGTCACTATCACTGGCTTGGGCTGGCTGTGGTGGGTTGCGGGTGAAGAAATCTGTTATGCTTTGCTGACGGCTGGCGTTGATGTTGTCGTGATACACCGTGATGTACGGCTCCATAGCCTGCACCAGCCGGTTATGGAAGACTTCATAGCGGTCATCGTCATTGTCGCGGGAAAGGACGGACTTAATTTTCTCTGCAAACTCCATGGCACACTTAATATCACTATGACTTAAACTGTGTTCTTCGGAGACTGACGCACCTTCTTCCTCCTCTTCACTGACGTGTTCTTCTTCCATCATCTCGTCGGCAGTCACTTCAGGATCTCTGATCACCTCCAGGATGTCGTCGTTGGTGGTCTCGGAGAAGCCTGGAACTGTAACAGTCTGCGCAGCTTCTCTGGCAAGGTCCACTGCTACTGCAACATTCTGAACCTCACCAGTCACAGATTGACTCCTCCTCTCACCTGGTATTCCATGCAACACATGTCTCCATGCGTGACGAATTGTAGCAATAGACAGCTGATCCCATGACTCCACCAAGATGTCCACAGCTTTCTTGATGTTAAATACTCTCCAGAATTGTTTGAAGAGTATTTTTTGCTGTTCTAACCGTTGTTCCTCATCTTCGTCGCTCTTGCTATCGGTGGTGGTGTCACTCAGGTCACGCAACTCTTCCCTGGTGTTGGTGTAGTCGTTCAGGAGCTGGAATTTTTTTGTTGAGAATGCAGCTTTCACATTGCAAATCAACTCCTGGTCCATGGGCTGTAATATAGACGTAGTGTTGGGAGGAAGGAAGACCACTTTTACGTTGGGGTGACGATCTAACAGTAGGGGCGAGTGTCCTGGTGCGTTGTCCAGCAGCAACAAAATATTAAATGGGACATTCTGTTGCTCACAGAATTTCTTTACATCGGGAACAAAACAGTCATCAAACCAGGAGAGGGACAGTGTAGAGAACATCCATGCCTTACGTGCTGTCAGCCAGTGGACATTTAGCTTGGTCATGTCCATGGTTTTGTAGGCGTGCGGCTTGCGTGCTGTGTGGATCACCGATAACTTGAGCTTACAGGTACCGGAGGCATTGGTGGCAAACAGGACGGTGATGCGTTCCTTCTGCATTTTCCGGCCCCGAATCCTGCTGGCATTCTTCACAATGTAGGACTTGGAAGGTAGTTTTCTCCAGAAAAGACCAGATTCGTCCATGTTAAACACCTGGTCGTCGGTGTACTGTCCTTCCTCCATAATCTCACGTAAAAACGGAGGAAATTCCCGAGCCGCAGCACGATCAGCACTCGCTTCTTCACCACCAATGTTTATATTGGTGATCTTGTTCCGGATCTTAAACCTCTGTAACCACCCAGAGGAAGCAGTAAAGGGTTTGGGCTCTGAAGTTCCCATCTTTCGTGCCACTGCCATGTACAGTTCACGTGCGTAGTCCTTCACAGAGCGCGTGTCGACCGCCATGTTCCGTCGCGCCTGACGCACCAAGTACCTCACAAGTAATTTTTCTGTCTTGAGAAGCACCTGGTTGTGAAAATACTTGATCATAGAAGCACCTGTAGACTTTGTGATCTTCATGTGCTCCTTTATCTTGGCTGAATCCTTCTTTATAGTCCGGATCGTAGATTCGTTGACGCCATGCTGGCGCGCGAGATCAACTTGCCGTGTTCCTTTCTCCAAATCTTGAATAATTTGGTACTTCACCTCGTAGCTTAAGGAACGTCGTGTCCTCTTTGGCTTAGTGCCGCTGGGTCCAGGTAAGGAAAGGTTTTTCTCTGGGGGTGGTGGTCCGGCGGAAGCCATTTTACGGAACAATGGATGCGCGTTAATACGGAGTGGCCTTGAGGGATGAGACTGTCGCGGCTAGGTCAAGCGTCGTCTCTCCTCCCTCCCTCCCTGCCCCGGGTGGACACGTCATAATACTTTAAGCCAATTACAGCTAGCAGCAGAGGAGGGTAGGGATGCATGGCCAATCAAAGGTCTTGTACGTCATATGACGTCAGTGATAACGCAACAAAGACACACTGCGCAACCTTACCGCGCCGCTTGCCCAAGCGGAGGGAGGAGGAGGGAGAGGCAGGCAGGCGGGCAGGCGGGTGGCGCGTGGGGAAAATCTAAAAATAGCGTCGCGCCGGACACTCTCCGCGTAATGGCGTTCGCGACCGCGAAATGTGAAAATGTTAGGTTCTGGCAAGGCACCGCGGTAACGGTGGAACGCGGAATGCGGGACTGCTTAATGTGAGGACCAACTGTATGCTGATAGTTTAGTGTGCGTCTCCTCAGTTTGCTGGGATTTAATGAAACTTTATTAAAAATATACACCTGGAGATGGACTTACATTGCACTATATTTTGAGATAGTGAATCAGATAGCTATTATACAATCTATAAAAATTTTTACTTGTCCAGGTAATAGACCACTATGAAAATCCCCGCAATGTGGGTTCCATGGACAAGAATGACACTACTGTTGGAACAGGCCTGGTGGGAGCCCCAGCCTGTGGTGATGTCATGAAGCTTCAGATCAAGGTGGATGTTGATGGGATGATAACTGAAGCCAAATTCAAAACATTTGGATGTGGCTCAGCAATTGCCTCATCATCTCTTGCAACAGAATGGGTTAAAGGCAAAACAGTGAGTTTTTTTTTATTAACCACTCTATTCTCTTTTTTTATTTGCTATTGAAACTTGAGTAGATGTAGCAAAGAGATTCGCACAATATTTATCTTATTTTTTCTACATCATGAATTAATAAAACTTGTGCATGTAAGAGAGAGAACAAATTAGATTATTTGTTTTTTAAGATTAGAAAGGTTGAACCTGTAATGAGGCAAAACAAAGATCTGTTATTGGAAACAAAGGACAAGAAGTGGAGCTAGATAAATGAAAGTGATAGAATTTTGTAAGGTCTTAAAAGTTATGAATTACTGCCAGTAGAAATGTTTGATGAAAAGTTTGTCAAGGAAACAATAAGCACAGTGCCCAATAGATTTTTGTGTTTATAATACTGTATAGGGGTTTAAATTGATGAGTCCTCCTAATATTACATATTTAAGTACAGTAATTATTAGATGTTTTAATTGCCTGTATGTTAGCTTGGCGAGTTAATGCTAGGCATTTACATACGTAGGTATAAAGCTAGACGTCGCATTCTGGACTTTATCACAAAAACTGGTTTTTAGAAGAAAAAAATTATCTTATGTCACTTATGGAGGTTCTAAGATAGCTTTTGAACATAGAGAATGAAAGTGAACTGTGTTTTTTTTTAATAGTTCTGTATTGAATATTAGTAAATAGGAAGTTAATTTTTTCTTCATATTTCTCCTCAGGTGGATGAAGCTCTGAGGATCAAAAATGTTGACATTGCCAAAGAATTGAATTTGCCTCCTGTCAAGCTACACTGTTCTAGTAAGTTTCTATACAGTACAGGTTGTCCCTCTCTAGTCCGGCAACCTCGGGACCTGACCGGTGCCGGACCATGGAAATTCACCCTTTTCCTGGATAGATAGTGACTTTTGCTTATGCTTGGAAGCACTAGCACCACTTTCTCTGCTTCATGGTCTCTTTGAAGACATATTGAAGGGTTAAATGTCGTACAGTAGCTTCTCAAATTTCGCGAGTTTTTAATTCAACGTTTTTTATTTGAACACACCAAAAAACAAAACAATTAAAAATTTGACGGCGGAAATTCGAATTTCGACGTGTTTGAACGGCCCACCAACGTTCAGACGACGTGCACAATCATGTAAACAGCGTCATTTCTCTTATGTACAAAAGATTCATTATTGTTTATTACTGAATGTCTTTTTGATTGATTTAATGTTTGTGTGTGCAAAATGGGCAATACAATTCATTAATAATACGTAGAATATTAAAACACACAAGGAAATGAGACAGCATTGTTTTCATTGATTACAAAATCAGTGACTGACTGGTTCTACATATAAAACTGAAGAAAATAAGACCTTGGTTGTAGCTGTAGTAAAATTAATGTAAAAAAAGTAATATGCTTATTTGAAGTAATGTTATTTAATGTAATAAATGGAACAATATACTGTAAGTAGCTAACCATTAACGGTAAAGAAAAAAAAGTGAGACTGCGCGTATATAAGTGCGCACATGTGAAAACATATCGTCATTACTCTACAATATGAAAGCAACACTTATTTACTGCTCATATATATTTTATTAATGTTTCTGAATTTTGATTGTTTGTGTGTGCAAAATGGGCAATACAATTCATTAATAATACGTAGAATATTAAAACACACAAGGAAATGAGACAGCATTGTTTTCATTGATTACAAAATCAGTGACTGACTGGTTCTACATATAAAACTGAAGAAAATAAGACCTTGGTTGTAGCTGTAGTAAAATTAATGTAAAAAAAGTAATATGCTTATTTGAAGTAATGTTATTTAATGTAATAAATGGAACAATATACTGTAAGTAGCTAACCATTAACGGTAAAGAAAAAAAAGTGAGACTGCGCGTATATAAGTGCGCACATGTGAAAACATATCGTCATTACTCTACAATATGAAAGCAACACTTATTTACTGCTCATATATATTGAAGAGTTAAATGTTGTACTCTGTATAGACAAGCAGAGAGAGAGAGAGAGAGCAGCCGAACTGCCGGATGTAAACAAACCTTAATTTCCCGCGACTTTGTTGTTGTTTTTTATGGGGATTAGCCCACCCGGGCATAGGTCACTGACCCACATTGGGGCCTGAGGGGCAAAAATTTAATACTCCTGTAATAATAATAATAATGCAGATAAAAAAAAATGCTGCCTAACCAATTGGACAAACTAAAATCGTGCCGAACCACGGGAGTTTCCGGACCACAGAATGCCGGACTAGAGAGGTACAACTGTATTGCCTCAGTAAGATTTGTGTACAGAATGTTGGAATTTCTGCATGTGCATATATGAACATATATGTTGACTGTTACAGTAAACTCCTCCAATTTCACATAAATTGTTTTGACATTCAGGTTTTTTGTGGTTGTTAAACAATTATTCTTTATTTTGGGAAAAGTCCAAGATCTTGAATGCATGGTACAAAAAAGATGGTGGTGCACTTGGTGACTTTCATGTTAGTTGAAAGTTTAGTTTGATCTGCTGACTCATACATATAAGTAACATTTGGATAGTTTTAGATGCTCTGTAATTTTTCCATAAAGATGTGAGGTTGGTATAGTTTTTCAGGAATATTTTGGAAGTACATGTTTTCGCTTGCACTGACCGGGCAACCAGCTTTAGTATCAGTCCGCCAATACATTAATCGGTTCTAGGGCTTAAATTCCTTACTATTTTAGTAAATATCAAGAAGTTTATACTATTCAATAATTTTAAAAGTTTAATATTCAATTTTTTAGTCATTTTAACAATTATTGAACATAATTGAAGGTAAAGTGACTAGTTTAAAGCGCAGCATCCAGCCTCTTAACACAGCAAACAGGCGTTAGTCTCTCTGTTTTCACTGGAGGTAACATCTTGCTTGAGACTCTCTTCAACTAAACGCTTTTTTCTGTGTTTCCAAGCAAATTATTGGTCATTTTGAAATATATTTTACATATTGACAATATATAATGCAGTACAGTGTTGATTTAAAGAAAATAATCTTGAAATACACCAAGAGAACTAAAATTTTATGGGTGAAATGGTGCCATGGGGTGACTTCTCTTCCACCCCAATGCCTTCTCTTCTTCCTTCTCCTCCACCCCCATTGTAATTCCCATCATCATCATCATCATCCAGGAGCCTTCTACATACACACCTCAAAGTAAGTGAACTTTTCTACCATTTTTGTTGAATTTAGGAAATTTTCGGTGAGCTGGAACCAATTACCCAAAAACCCATTGAAACAATGGTTTCGGTTAACGAACTTTTCGGTTAACGAACTTTTCGGTTAACGAACGACCTTCTGGAACGGATTGAGTTCGTTAACTGAGGGGTCACTGTATATTATATTTACTCAGTTTCAATGTTCTTACCTTTCTGAAGTATACTCTGTTTTACATCTATTCTTATACATGGGTTAGTCTGGGGAACCATGTTATTCTTAGTACAACACTTTTTATACTTACCAAGGGTAGCTGCCACCACCCAGACTTTTCATTATATAACATAACTCATGGAAAGTTTTTGGGTAGTGTGGTAGATGTATAGGCACGTGTGTGTGTGTTTTTTTTCTCTGTAACATTAAGCTTCACCCTTAGTAGGTAAGATGTTTCATAAAGAGGTTTCTCCCATTCGTCATTGTGAGCATCGTCCCAGAGCACATTGTTTCCATCAAAACCATGGTTCATCCTTATTCCCTTCTTCCGTGTAACTATATCCGTATGGCTAAGTGCTTGCTTTTCATTTCTTTATTTACCAAAATAATGTGGATCAGTTACTCGTTATTTAGCACATACATGCACTTAGAGCATCAAGATTGTTTTGTAGGCATGACTATTGGTTAATTGAAACCCCAAAAATGTGGTTTTACGTCATTTCACATAAATATGCTTACAAAATCTATGCATTAATATGCATAACTCTTGGGAATCTGTCCAGCCATTAAATATATGTTATATACTACAATAATCACATAAATATGTTTACAATGTTTATGCATAATAAATGTGAAAAATATTGTAAAGATGAGTGGGAACAGGGTACGACGACCAGTGACAGCCAGCAGATTCGACCACCGCTACACCAAGAAAACCGTGAAACATCCGGACCATGTTATGGTGTGGGGGTGCTTCAGTGGTGCTGTGGGTAGAGGAGGCTTGTATTTCCTCCCTCGCAATGTTACAATGAATAGTGACCGGTATATCGAGGTGTTAAATGAGCACCTGCTCACATTTTATGTCATTCATGGATGTGACTTGTTTATGCAGGATGGTGCACCGTGCCTCACATCCAAGAAATCAATGAAATGGCTCGGTGATCATGATATACGAGTGCTTGAGTGGCCTGGCAACTCACCAGACTTAAATCCAATTGAAAATGTCTGGTCATATATGAAACAAAAGCTGAATTCCATGGATACATCGTCTGTGCCAAGACTGAAGGAATCCCTCTGGAAGATGTGGTTAAATGATTTGGACATCGATTACTTCAAGAAGCTGTCTGATTCTATGCCAAACCGGCTCCAAATGGTGATTGACAACAAGGGGTGGACCACCAAATACTAATGAGAGGGGGAGGGGGGGGTGGTAAGTATAGGCCATACACTGTTTATATACCATAAAGCACGTGTTTTTCCAAAAAATTTAACCGCACGGGGGTAGGTCGCAAGACTTTTTGCGGACACTGTACAGTACCTTACTGATAATACAGCTTCAGAGGTACAGTACCTTACTGATACAGCTTCAGGGGTACGGTACCTTACTGATAATACAGCTTCAGAGGTACAGTACCTTACTGAATCGGCTGCTTGTCCAATTAACCAGTCCGTTCACATATATTTATATTTGGGTTTTAAGTAACGAAACCCAAACGGTAGTTCCTTTGTTTTATTATAAAAGGTTTTATATATAATTCCGGAGTGTTGATCAACCGTAAGTCTCACTGTCTAGGAGTGAATGAGAAGGGGACGGCGTTTATGTATTATAAACGTTAGGTCACGTGCTTACAGAAATGCTGAGCTATGGGTCTCGCCCTCTTGGGTGAGTTGCCCGCTCACGTGTCCAACCCATGTCTTACTCATAGACAGTGGAGAGTTACAGGGTGGTGAATCTGAATATAATATCAGATGTATTGACCCATTTATATAATATGTTCTGTTGATGAGACAGGGGCCTATTACATCGCTCGGTCACCTACCAGCCGAGCTCCGTGAGGCCTAAATAACTCACAGAGTACAGTACATCCTAGACAACCCTAACCATGTTATAAACAGATATGTAGACACTAAGCTGGGGATATTACTGTAGGGGTATTCTCTACTACAGGGGACCTAGACTTTAGTGTCGTACGGGCTAGTATGTTATGAACAATGTTAAATTTGGATGATACTGCCCTGTAATAACAGAGCAGGAACATAATTACCATAATTAACAGAATAGAAGGAATCGTAAGACTTGGTAGTGCAAATTCCCGTGATAAGTAAAATGGCAATTTATTTTCCAAATCAGCAAAATGTGTCTCATTCAAGAAGGCTAAAACTTTTAATTTCTCTGATACTATTTGAATATCCTTGATAGTGAAATTCATTACAGGAAGTTGAATTAAAGCAGACTTGAGTTTTCGGTTTAACGCAAAATGCTGATGAGTAGGCAAGGTCCGTAATGTACTACAAGTGATTTCACAGTAATCCGGAGCCTTGTAATGCCCTTTCACAACTAGCTGCTTAACACCATTTTGGCATTTTAAAATTACAGTAGTGAGATTTGGAAAGAACAAATACTGTACATTGTGAAGGTGAGCGTGGAACACAGTCTTTAGACTAACTGGCCTATAACTGCATTGCGCTAACGCTGTGCGTACATTTGGTTGTATGACTGCCAATTCACATATTCCCTCTGCAGCAGGAATAAATGCAAACATGTAGGCTGGACATACGTGTAGGTGTAGATAAGACGACTTACACCGTGACAGTACCTCAGAATCCTCTATTGATAACAATGAATATTCTTCATCTACTAAGAAAAGTTCTTTAGGCCTATTTAGGGTATACAGTGTGTCGTTCACAAACCAGGGGAAGGGTTCTAAATGCCATGCATTAAACTCATGTTGCCCTCGCATAGGAATGTGGATCAGAATTGCATTGTGCGTGAGGGTTGACTCCAACAGTGGGTAATAATATTGAACCTCATTGTCATTGAAAATCGGAGTTAAATGATGCTGCAACTTGGCTATTTTTAAAGCTTCAAGAAGCGTCTGCACAAGCACAAGCTTCGCGTCCACACGTCCTATCCCGGCATCTACAATGCTGTCTATTAGTTCATTTTTATAGGTTACAATTTTATGAACTGAAATTTCAGCAGCATGCAAATATTCTGTGAAGTAAAGGAGCCATTCTAACGTTGGGATTGCTTTCTGTAACCTAGTAACAATCCTCGAAACTTGGTTAGACTCCATTATGATTGCATTAACCTTTGATTCTAGAGCAGTAATCACGTGAAAGGTTTGAGAAATAACACGATTCTGTTGAGATACAGCCTGAACGACAACGTTCGTGAAACTATTGTCGAATTCATCGAAGCTGTGCTGAGACCATGAAGGATGTCCAATGCTGATTGTAGTTGGCCGTCGACGTTTTCCATCTGACGCGAAAGTACGAGTTAACTTCTACTCGCAGAACGTAGTTTCATACAATAGTCATTTGGAACATTTTGCTTCTGAACAGTCTGTAAGGATGTATCAATCACGTCATCATCAACTGGAGGTACAATTATCTGGGTCCTCTTCAGACGATCCGCGTGCACGACATCTGCGATCTGTGCATTAGGCTTCCATATTTTGAATTTGTTGCCTGCTTCTTTTGAGATTATGCGGAATGGATCAGAAAATTTCGCCGAAAGTTTGGAGTTCCTTTCAGGTTCCTGTAACATAACAGCGTCCCCAACGTTCAGTGCGATAGGTTTAGCATGTTTATGTTGTTTGATGATCATTTCGGCGCGTGACGCCGCTAGATGTGATCGTACTTGGTTATGAATATCCATAAAGACATGAATTTGTTTTGCTGCGAAATCATCAGTATTATATACCGGGTATGGCGCATCTGTAAGCATGTCGTGAGGCAGACGTTTATCTGTACCATAGACAATGTAGTCGGGTGTTTTGCCCATAGAGCTATTAACTGACCCATTTATCGACGCTGCACCTGCGGTAACCAATCCTCCCATGCGTATTGAAAACCAGTAACAATTGGACGCAGTATTTCTAGGATTTTACGATTGGTTCTTTCAACAAGGCCATTAGCCTGTGGATGATAAGCTGTCACAAAAGTTTGTTTAATTCCATTTTGTGCACATATATGCTCTATTAGCTCATCCTTGAACTCTGTTCCATTGTCAGAGAGTAGAACTTTAGGCGTAGTATATGGACATATGAGATTCATCACTAATGCATAGGCTACAGCTTCTGCCGTTTTGCTTTTTAGTGGGACCAAGACCACGAACCTGGAAAAATGATCCACACACACTAAGACGTATCCTGATCCCTGATGACTCATTGGGAGTTGTAACAAGTCAACAGCGACTGTGTCAAACGGACGGTCTGGTGTAGGATATTGTAGAATCGGGGCAGGTGATCCTGTTGATCCTTTATGTTGAGCACATGCCAAACAATTAGCTATGTGTAATTCTATGTCTTTCTTCATAGTGTTCCAGAAATACTTCTTTCGTAAATCCGCTAAGCATTTATCACGACCTTGGTGACCTGCTTGTGGGACATCGTGGAACAATGTCATTACTGCTTTGCGCAACGTGTCAGGTACGACTATTTGAGACACATTACCCTCAGGAGATTTTCTCGTCCTATTGAGTATGTTATGTCGTAACTCAAACTGACTGAAGGGAAGAAATAACTTGGGGAGTTTAACATCTTCACCCGATTCGAGAGCAAAAATAACAGCTGACCAATATGGGTCGCGTCGTTGCTCATCTTCCAGTTGCGAAAGAGTGAATGTTGATACAGGCATAACTGGTGCTATATTTCTTGACAGAGCGTCGGCGACAACATTCGCCCGCTCAGGTAAATACCTAAATTCGGGGTCAAACTCTTGAATTGTCAGATACCAGTGTGCTAATCTGCCTAATAAGTTTCTGCCATGGAACAGTTCGGTGACTGCCGCATGATCAGTAAAAACAGTTATCGTGTTTCAGCATCGATTAGTTTGCGACTTGCAAATGCTATCACTCTAAACTTCCCACGCGTGTCCTCTTGCATGAGCACTGCTCCGACTCCAATTCCGGAAGCGTCAGTACAGAGAGTGAAAGGTTGAGTGTAGTCTGGGAATGCTAGAACCAGGGCATTGGTTAGCGCTGTCTTCAATGCCTTAAGACTTTCCTCGTGTTCAGCATCCCATATAAACACTGCATCTTTTTTGAGCAACCTCGTTAGGGGCGATGCTAATGTTGCATAGTCCTTGATAAAGGAACGATAATAACCAGATAATCCGAGAAAGCTACGCACATGATCATTTGAGGTAGGACGCGGGAACTGAGATACAGCTTTGCCTTTATCATTAACTGTGTGTATGCCCTCACCGTCAACTACATGATCAAGGAAATGGATTCTGGATTTTAAAAACTCGCACTTTGAGAGTTTTATTTTGAGGCCTGCTGTGGAAATTTTGGCCAAAACTTCGCGCAGTTTAATCAGATGGGAATCGACGTCCTTACTGACTACTATTAGATCATCCAAATAAGCGCAGACTGTGTTACCAATTAGTCCGGCAAACAGGGTGTTGATCATTCTTTGAAATGTTAGTGGGGCATTTCTGAGACCAAATGGCATTCGTAGAAACTCAAAGTGGCCTAGAGGCGTGCTAAATGCTGTGATTTCTCGTGATTTTTCATCGAGTGGTATTTGCCGATACCCACTAAGCAAATCTAAGTTGCTAAATACCGCATTATCCTTGCCTAAGGATTGCAATATGTCACTCAAGATAGGCATAGGGTACCTATCAGGGATTGTTTGATCATTTACGCGCCTGAAATCTATGACAGGGCGCCATCCACCATCCTTTTTCGGGACGAGGAATAATGGGCTATTAAAGGGGGATTTTGAGTGTCTAATAACATTCTCATCTAACATACCCTGTACCATATCTTGCACTACAGCGCGCTGGCTATGAGGTAGTCTATAAGCTGGTACGTAAATAGGGTTGGTTTCTTCCTTTAACGCTATATGATGGGATGTTAAATCTGTCTGACCTAGCGTTTCCCCTGGCAAGGCTACTATATGTCTATAGTCGGCAAGCAGCTCTAAGAGGTGTGTCTTGCCCTGTGGATGATCGATCACCTTAACATGTGGTGCTATTTGATTTATCCTGGCCAGTCGAGTCTGTTGGCAATTCGCAACAATACCTTGAATTGGGAATTTATTTGGTTGCACTTCGACATTGTTGTGATATACTAGAAAATCACACAAATAACATCCTTTCTTTAAGATTCGTTGAACGCCTGTTCGATTTAGAATCAGTACGTCGGTCAAACCACCAGGGCGTATAGTGCTCAGGGTAGATTCACATGACAGCCCTGTTACCTTGCATGTTTCCGGGAGACACACAACATCTGTGCCCGTGTACACGTTGGGTAGTTCGACAGTTGCTTTGGTGATTTCCTCATTTTGTTAATGGAGAGTACTCTTCAACACTGCTGGTACGATCGTCCAACTCTTGCTGCTGTAATCACGCTGGGAAGGTGTGTGGTTGAGGTCTAGAGGTATCTCTGACGCATGATCCGCCTTCCTCTTAATAGGATTGGTAGACAACACTTTCGTCTTAGCGGTAAGCATAGGTTCAGAATGACTCATTGCTGTGTAGGAAACACCTTTAAACGTAACACTATTATTACGTGGATGAACATCTATCATGTTCTTTCGAAGAGTTGGTAGACCAAGTAACCCGTCAGCTGGCAAATTGAACTGCTGAACTATATAAAAGTCCGCGTAGAAGGGCGTACCACGTCTTGAGAATCTGAGTGGTAACGTCACCATTCCTTTGATGCTCAGCTGAGTACCTGAAACTCCTTCGAGCTCAGCGTTACTAGGCCTCCATTTGAATTTGCGGTGAGGGAATTTACGTTGTAACTCGTGATATGATGTCAAGGTCAATACATTAGCGCAAGCACCTGTGTCTATATCAAGAGCCAATCTGGTTTTATCCACTCTCACCGGCACTGACAACACTTCCACTTTGCTAAGCGCCGCCACTAATGAGGCCGCTATAGAAGTGCTGTGAGGAGGGGTGGGGATTACCCTATCTATCCCTCTCCTTGCTGTAGTGTGCGCTGGTCTTCCCCTGACGACTTGTCCTGGGGACGTTTCTGCTTGCGCCTATACGACACCTCCGTTTCACTTAGGTCCACTCCCCTAGCCCTTATTAGCACATCGCACTCATGTGAACTATGAGATGTCGATTTGTGAAGAGCGCACCATTTGCGCGCTTTCTGGGTAGGAGGAGGTGCTGCTTTGGCTCCCTCACTGTTTGACCTTGATAATGGCTTTGCACCGGGCGTGGCCTTAAAATTAGCACTATTACCTCGGAGCTGAAAACAATCTTCCATTACGTGGCCACGTTTATTACAATGTGCGCACCGTAATGATATTTTCTGTTTATATATTAGGCGGGGAGGAGCAATCGGAGCTAAGTGTGTCGCATAAGGAGTCTGGGAGTGAGGCATCTGTGGCATCTGAGACGGCTGGGGTTGTGGTGACGTCACTGAGGGCTGCGCCAGTAAGGGGCCCGTAGCCTGGGGACAGAGCTTGTTTGCGTATTCCACCATATCCAAGGGTGGTTCATACTGTACTTCTTGTGCCCGGCTATATAAGGGACCACGGACGGAAAGAAGAAAACTTATTAGTTCTATCAATGTTTCCACATTGTCCGGTGGCATATCACCCCGTGAGTTGTACCAGCCTGAGGACCGGAAGGTCGCTTGCATGTCCTGGCGAACCTCGCCTGCAATGTCAACAGCGTCAACAGGCGTTTCATTTCGTATACCTGGAATACAGCGATCCAACCATCTGAATATCCATTGCAGTTGGCCCAGCTGTGACCTACCCTCAAAAATCCCAATTAGCGTTTGCTTGAACTTTTCATAGTCAGGGCTTTGCAAACCAAACGCATTTAAACGACTGCCTGCATACGAACCCTGCGTTATATGGAAACGTACATATGCTTTCTTTTCTTCGTCAGTCGTTATGTGACTAGTGCGCATGTTATCTTCACATGCACGAATAAAATGTGCGACTCTATAATCGTCTTGTCCCGTGAAATTTCGAACATACAGTGACCCCTCGTTTAACGAACACCTCGGTTAACGTAATTTCGATTAACGAACTGCCTTCCATAAGGATCTTCAATTCGGTTAACGAAAAAAAATTCGGTTAACGAAGTTCTTACGAACCGACCTCAACATGTTTTCGCTTGCACTGACCGGGCAACCAGCTTTAGTATCAGTCCGCCAATACATTAATCGGTTCTAGGGCTTAAATTCCTTACTATTTTAGTAAATATCAAGAAGTTTATACTATTCAATAATTTTAAAAGTTTAATATTAAATTTTTTAGTCAATTTAACAATTATTGAACATAATTGAAGGTAAAGTGACTAGTTTAATGCGCGGCATCCAGCCTCCTAACACAGCAAACAGGAGTTAGTCTCTCGCTGTTTTCACTGGAGGTAACATGTTGCTTGAGACTCTTCAACTAAACGCTTTTTTTCTGTGTTTCCAAGCAAATTTTTGGTCATTTTGAAATATATTTTACATATTGACAATATATAATGCAGTGCAGTGTTGATTTAAAGAAAATAATCTTGAAATACACCAAGAGAACTAAAATTTTATGGGTGAAATGGTGCCATGGGGTGACTTCTCTTCCACCCCAATGCCTTCTCTTCTTCCTTCTCCTCCACCCCCATTCTAAATCCCATCATCATCATCATCATCGTCCAGGAGCCTTCTACATACACACCTCAAAGTAAGTGAACTTTTCTACCATTTTTGTTGAATTTAGGAAATTTTCGGTGAGCTGGAACCAATTACCCAAAAACCCATTGAAACAATGGTTTCGGTTAACGAACTTTTCGGTTAACGAACGACCTTCTGGAACGGATTGAGTTCGTTAACGGAGGGGTCACTGTAGTCGCCGCGCTGCATTTATGATATTAATAACATTATCAGCTTTAGGTGTGGTAGTAGTACTGGTGTGAGGGTTAGAGGACGCCATTGTAGTGTTAGTATTAAGCAAGTTAGTATTCTTACTCTTAACAGAAGGCTGGGTTAATAAGGTTGTTACTGATTTAGCAACAGACACACTATCACCTGTAACAGGGGTAACTGCTTTAGTATACTTAGGTGAGGTACTATAGTGATTACCAGACCGTAGGGTACGACGGTTTAAGTCGTCAAATGATTCGTCTATAACTTTCTCACTACTTCCTACCAACTCATTTAACTGTGTTCCATACTCAAAATCTATGTCAGTCTGGGCTTGATCATCGACGAGTTGGTTATAAGAAAACAGTTGCGCTAAGCGTTCGATTTCATCTACATTAGACATGGGAAACTTAGAAATTATCTATTAGCCCCCTTGGGTCAATGAATACTTAACAGTAAGCAGATCACTTGCCTCTCATTTACAAGACAAATGAATATGAATTGTAGTTAATTATTAAACTATCAATAAGAAGACAGACACTTACAAACCACTGTAAATTATAGGATTTCAATACATTAATTATACATTCGACACTTTATCATTGAAATAATCCTATCCGACGAACCTATCAGTGTGAAGATATCTCTCGAACGTGTTCATGTGTGTAGAATTATGTAATTTAAATACCTATTTATACAGAGTAGTACGTCTGTATAGAAAATGTGATCCTTCAAGAGGTCTGAGTCGAGTGGGTGGAGTGTGGGCGGGGCCTCTTCCTAGGATGCGTGCGCTGCTGCTGGTTTCCTTGGCAACGAGAAGACGCTTCTGCTTTGGTGAGAGACGAGTCCACTTGAACTAGGGGAGTTCCTCCTCCGGCGATCAGAAACTGCTGATGATTGGTTATCACTGGTCGTTGCTGGGTCGCTAGCGAAACTGCCGTGTGCCAAGTCTTCACAGTCCACGTATATATGGAGATCTGTATGATGACACCGGAACTTCGTAATTCATGCTGACGACACAACAATATTGTTCAGCTGCTAGTGAAATACCAATTGTTAGTCCAGGTTATGAAACTTTTCTTCAACACTGCAACACTGTAATGTCTAGGAAATGCTGAGTGGAGTCTATCTCAATCGGCTCAATCTGGATATGTACCAACAGGCTGTAATATTTGTATATTACGAATTCTGCACGTATTTGTATGTGACAGAGATAAGGAGCGCTCACTAAATATCGTCTCAATACGGGATATAGTTTTAAACACTCGGATTATGTAACGCGTCACTGCTGTGTGTTTTCTTGTTTTTCACAAAACACAGATGGATGATACGACTACCAGTTTGAAGAATTCGTACACACCGCTTGCCACCTATATGAATCGGCTGCTTGTCCAATTAACCAGTCCGTTCACATATATTTATATTTGGATTTTAAGTAACGAAACCCAATCGGTAGTTCCTTTGTTTTATTATGAAAGGTTGTATATATAATTCCGGAGTGTTGATCAACCGTAAGTCTCACTGTCTAGGAGTGAATGAGAAGGGGACGGCGTTTATGTATTATAAACGTTAGGTCACGTCCTTACGATATAAGTTGATGTGAGCGACTGAAGCTTAAGGGCATCGCAGTGCGTGCTTACAGAAATGCTGAGCTATGGGTCTCGCCCTCTTGGGTGAGTTGCCCGCTCACGTGTCCAACCCATGTCTTACTCATAGACAGTGAAAAGTTACAGGGTGGTGAATCTGAATATAATATCAGATGTATTGACCCATTTATATAATATGTTCTGTTGATGAGACAGGGGCCTTTTACATTACTGATACTACAGCTTTAGGGGTACAGTACCTTAATGATAATACAGCTTCAGAGGTACAGTACCTTACTGATACTACAGCTTCAGGGGTACAGTACCTTAATTGCAACTATATCTTGCGCTAGTCAGGCTGCACCTCGATTATGCGGTTCAGTTCTGGTGCCCTTATTATAGAATGGATATCAATTCACTAGAGTCGCTGCAGCGAAGAATGACGAAAATGATTCCGGGACTTAGAAACCTTCCATATTAGGATAGGTTAAAGAAACTAAACTTGCATTTCCTAGAAAGGCGAAGAGTGTGGGGGAGATATGATGGAAGTATTTAAGTGGGTGAAAGGAATCAATAAAAGGGATATAGATAAAAGTTCTTATAATATCCGAGCAGGATAGGACTCGGAGCAACGGATTTAAGTTGGATAAGTTTAGGTTTAGGAGGGAGATAGGAAGGAACTGGTTCACAAATAGGATGGTGGACGAGTGGAACAAGCTTAGCAACTTTGTAGTAAGTGCTGGAATGCTGGAAAGTTTCAAAAAGAGGCTGGATAGATTCATGGATGATAGAGAGTGGTAGTAACTCTTGACAGGTGCTGCCATGCACAGGTCAACCGGCCTATTACAGACTCCTTACTTTCTTATGTTCTTAATGATATACAGCTTCAGAGGTACAGTACCTTACTGATACTACAGCTTCAGGGGTACAGTACCTTACTGATACTACAGCTTCAGGGGTACAGTACCTTACTGATAATACAGCTTCAGAGGTACAGTACCTTACTGATACTACAGCTTCAGAGGTACAGTACCTTACTGATACTACAGCTTCAGAGGTACAGTACCTTACTGATACTACAGCTTCAGAGGTACAGTACCTTACTGATACTACAGCTTCAGAGGTACAGTACCTTACTGATACTACAGCTTCAGAGGTACAGTACCTTACTGATAATACAGCTTCAGGGGTACAGTACCTTACTGATACTACAGCTTCAGGGGTACAGTACCTTACTGATACTACAGCTTCAGAGGTACAGTACCTTACTGATACTACAGCTTCAGAGGTACAGTACCTTACTGATACTACAGCTTCAGGGGTACAGTACCTTACTGATAATACAGCTTCAGAGGTACAGTACCTTACTGATACTACAGCTTCAGAGGTACAGTACCTTACTGATACTACAGCTTCAGAGGTACAGTACCTTACTGATACTACAGCTTCAGAGGTACAGTACCTTACTGATACTACAGCTTCAGAGGTACAGTACCTTACTGATACTACAGCTTCAGAGGTACAGTACCTTACTGATACTACAGCTTCAGAGGTACAGTACCTTACTGATACTACAGCTTCAGAGGTACAGTACCTTACTGATACTACAGCTTCAGGGGTACAGTACCTTACTGATACTACAGCTTCAGAGGTACACCTTACTGATACTACAGCTTCAGAGGATACAGTACCTTACTGATACTACAGCTTCTGATACTACAGCTTCAGGGTACAGTACCTTACTGATACTACAGCTTCAGGGGTACAGTACCTTACTGATACTACAGCTTCAGGGGTACAGTACTGTACGGATAATACAGCTTCTGGGGTACAGTACCTTACTGATACTACAGCTTCAGAGGTACAGTACCTTACTGATACTACAGCTTCAGAGGTACAGTACCTTACTGATACTACAGCTTCAGGGGTACAGTACCTTACTGATACTACAGCTTCAGGGTACCTTTAAAGATTTGTATTTTTTATGTTGAATTGAATGTCAGTTTTGAAAGAGTATTTCTGTGTTCTTTGCAGGATATTTTTCTATTTTCTTTATCAGAACATTAAAATCCTCCTTGTATTGTTTTCAAATACAATACAAATCAAGTAACTTATTTGCTTATACATTTTCTTGGACTATTAGGTATGCCTGATATCTCATCATTGATGTGGCTTTATTTTTATTTGCAGTGTTAGCCGAGGATGCCATCAAAGCTGCCTTGAGTGATTATCGCATTAAACAATCCTCCAAGGAAAATTTGAAGAAAGAAAATTAGAGGAGATTATTGAAGGTGAAATTGATCTTCTAAAACAAAATTCTTCATATTTTAACATTGTTAACATGTTTGTGAAATTTATCATCAAGGTATTAATATTGGTGGTTATCATAATACTTGTTACACCATTACTTGTCTTACAGTAAGCTATTTTTGTGGCCCACGTTTTTATTTTCACTAAATTCTTTTTCTTAATTGGTATATTAATTATTGATGGTACTGTAGTACTTTACTGTGTATTTAACTTCAGATATTGTTAGCTTTTAAGTTTTGAGTAAGAACAGTGCTGTTAGGCTTTATTCACCGTTTAAATAGCCCTACATGGTTTTTGGCAAAATGTAGTATTTGCCAAATGTTTACTCCAAAGATGTTTCCTCTTTGAAAGGATTTTTGTTCTTCTTTATAGTGCTATTGAGCATTGTTTGCATAACACAGAGGCTTAACCATGTCATCGTTCAAGAACTTCAAAATTGTGCATTGAAAATATTGTCTTTTTAAAACTGAAACCAAAAGTGCTACTTCTCATTTAGAATTTTCCTTTAATTGATTTGAGTTTTTTTAAACATAGTATGATCATTGTACAGTATCAGGAAAAGGACTGCTGGTAAGATGAGGAGATTATGTACAGTATGGTGTATTAAACATTTTTATTATCTACTGATGACATTATTATGTACAATATCTCATATATCCTGGAGTTGTCAAACATAATATTAATGGCAGTGCAGAAATAATGTTAATTAATAGAAAATGGTAATTAGACCCTGTTTTTTTATTTTGTATTCACTTATTTTATTCTGCTCTGGTAAAGCAAAACAATTCCTTTTACATAAACCAGACAGTAAGACTTGTCACTAGGGAAATATTGTATATTACTTGATGGATTGATGGCCAAGTTAGGTATAGGGTGAACAAATAAAAAGATTGAAATATGAACACAATAGATTGATTACAAGAAGTTTTCTTGAAAACTGCAAAACTGGCAGATATATAATTTATGATGTGGCGTTGATAATATTTTTTCAAGTGATTAATGAAAATGTTTTATGAATGTTTTAATATTAAGCAAAGTTTTAACATCTTAAAACCTTTTATTTTAGAAAATAGCTGTACAGTATATAAAATGTACATTTCTCCAGTGAAATGTTCAATCTACCTAATTATCAATAAGGTCCTGGACTGTTGAGACACTTTAGTGTTGACATGTACAACTTTTATGAGATAAGGTTATTGTATATTGGCAATATATGTACATAGTGAAGAATAAAATAAGTAGAGCATTAATTTTGTTATGACCCATATTCTAAGATAATTTGTCCACAGTGATAGATGGTGTTGACAAGCCTGTTGCACTTACAAGTTAGTGTTATTTTTGTGTGAAATGGGTATAAGATCATGTGTTCTAAGCGTAACACTCAGATTGATATGGACTTCTACTGACAGTAACCAGCAATGATGAACTAAATGAAAGTGAATCCTCCAAATCACTTTGGTGTGACAGTAGGTAAATGCTACAGAGCTGACTGCATCAGAGGGGGAAGTTGCAGATCTTCATAGTCATCCAGAACACAAGCTGTCATAATTGGAGATTCTAATCATGAGACTAAACTGAAGGAGAAGAATTCCTTAACCTCGTACAAACCTCATTCTTCTCATATCATGTGACAACCCATGAAGGGAGACAACAATCTGGATTTGGTCTTGGCAGCTGAGGCAGCAAGCAATGATGGACAAGGTTCATTTCTGGGAAAAATAACTGGAGGGATATTGTTAGAGAATCAAACACATGAATTATGGAATGAAATTTTGAAAATCCTTCAGACAGCAGTAGAAGAATGTATACCCTGTTAGTCAAGGAAAAGCAGGAATAAGACCAGATGGATGAATCCCCAATCCAAGAGAGTTATTGAAGGAAAAAACCTTTGGAAGAAGTACTAGAACATAAAGCATTATGAAGACTTTGTAGTACAGGAATACACTGGTTATTAAAAGGGATGCATTCCTAAAGGTCATTGCAATTATTGAAACTGCAAATATCAGGGCAATTTTCCCCATAGGAATTTATGTAAATAGGGAGGATGTATTCCCAGCCAGTAACTTTCACCAGATATTTTTTAATATATATACTCATTATCCAAAGCTATTAGGGACCAGTTGGCAATAGTTTCACTAGGCGCAGGAAACTGGAGCAGCTGAGATCTCCACTACTGCTTCCACCTCACAAAATCCGGGCAACTCCAGCCAGTCAGAAGTGTTAATTATGTTTTATATTTTTGACATTATGCTAACCCTTGGGCCCCGGGTGACGTTCATGAACGTCCGCCTATTTGCCCGCCATTTTATTTTTTTATTTTTTTTAATTACTTTTGGAAATGTTTATTTTTTTCTCGATTTAACCCCGCGTGGGGGTACTGCCAGCAGCACCCTAACCCGTGGCTTAAGGGTTAATCATTTCTTTATTTTTTTTTTGCACATTCTGTATCAAGATTATGTGTGCTTGTAACAGTAAAAAAAAAATAAAAATTCCCTATACTGTATCAACTCAAAAATATGACTTGAAAAAGTTTAATACAGGCATCCCCCACGTTATTGAAGCCCGGGTTACGGAATTTGTAAATTATGACCAATGATTTCGCAATACGGCCTGTAAATCCGCCCTTACGGAAATTGGGGTAAATTTTAACAATTAAAAAAAAAATCATTTTATAAAATTATAATTTTTTTTATAAAATTAGAATTTTTTTGGTGTGGATTTCTTGGTGTTTGCTACCGCCAAACATGGCGTCACCATGAGGAGTCAGTTCATTGTTTACATCCAGTGTGCGTGCATGTTTCTCGCCCCAGCAGCTGGATTTAACTTTTACAAGCATACAGTAAGTACAGTACAGTACAGTGCATTACCCTTCTTCAAGATGACTGGAAAGAGGCCATCAAGTGGAAGTGACCGCAGTAGTGCAAAAAGAAACTGCAAAGGCATTACATTGGATATTAAACTTGATGTGTTACGAAGGTTTGATGCTGGAGAAAAACTTTGCCAGATTGCAAAAACATTAAGTCTTGCTACTTCAACAGTGGGAACAATCCGTGATAATAAGGACAAAATTAGGTCAAGTGCTCAAGCAGCTACTCCATTAACTGCTCGAACCTTGTATTTTCATCGAAGTGATGTGATGCTGAATATGGAATGACTCCTGAGTGTCTGGATTGAAGATCAGACTAAATGCAATGTGCCACTAAACACTATGGTTATTCAACAGAAAGCCATAAGTTTGTATAATGATTTGCAGGAAGAGGAAGGTGCATCTTCTGAGGTTAAGCCTTTTCTGGCTAGTAAAGGCTGGTTTGAAAGGTTTAAGAAGCGCCTTAATATACACATCTGAATGACCGGTGAAGCTGCCAGTGCTGATACAGATTCTGCTAATAAATATCCTGCTGAGCTGGAGAAAATTATTGATGAAGGAGGTTACTCACCAGAACAAGCGTACAATGTTGACGAAACTGGGCTTTTCTGGAAGCGCATGCCTGCTAGAACTTTTATTTCCACTGAAGAAAAATCAGCTCCAGGCTTTAAAGCATCCAAAGATTGTTTGACTCTTCTTTTGGGAGGAAATGCTTCAGGTGAAATGAAATAAAAGCCCCTACTTGTGTATCACTCAGAAACTCCAAGGGCTCTCAAGGGCTAAGCCAAGTCTAATCTACCTGTGATTTGGCATTCCAATAAGAAGGCTTGGATGACTATGACCCTTTTCCAAGACTGGTTCACTAACTATTTTTGCCCTGCTGTAGAAAGATATAATGCCAGGTGTAACATATCTAATAAAGCATTGCTCCTCTTAGACAATGCACCAAGCCACCCAGTAAATTTCAATGATCTTTCTGATAATGTGAGAGTGGAGTCCATCCCCAAGAACACAACTTCCTTGCTCCAGCCAATGGATCAAGGTGTGATAGCTAACTTTAAGGCATATTATCTAAGAAAAACTTTTTTGCAGCTCATAAAAGCAATTGATGGGGAGGATAAACCTACAATTAGGGACTTCTGGAAAAAGTTCAACATCTTGGATGCTGTGGATAATATAGCCAAGTCATGGGATGAAGTGAAAACCTCAGCTATGAATGGTTCATGGAAAACATATGGCCAGAGTGTATCCATGAATTTAAAGGTTTTTCACAAGCTGAAAGTCTACAGCAAGTTCAACAAGATATTGTGACACTTGCAAATAATGTAGGCTTTGAAGAAGTCATAGAAAATGATGTGGTTGAGTTGCTAGAGTCCCATAGAGAAGATTTGACTAATGAAGATCTGATGATGTTGGAACAAAAGTGAGCTGCAGGACAAGAAGAGGATATAGAATCTCCACCCACCTCACTTCAGTTGACAACAAGGGATTTGTCTAAAGGGTTTGCACTAATACAGGAAGGTCTGCAAATCTTTGCTGATACCAACCCCAACCGTGAAAGGAACATCAAGGTTGCAAGAGCAGTTAACAATGCTCTCAGTTCCTACACTGAGCTGTACAAGGAGAAGGTGCGCCGTAAACGTCAAACAACATTGGATGAGTTATTCACCGTCAGAGCAAAGCCTAAAGCAGATGATGATTTACAGGGCAGGGCAGAAGAGGGTAGTGCCCCTCCCTCTCCCTCCCAATAACTCCCTTTGCACCACCTATCCTCACGCAGCAGTCAACATCTTTTGTGGTGAGTACAGTACAATATTTTTATTTATTCCAACTGTATTTCTCTTCATATTACATGTATTGTATATCATAAATTATTTAATGTACTGTATTGTATGTGTTTATAAATGTTTATTTTCATTCATAAAAGTGCTTGAATTACTTTTTTGGGGCCAAAAAAGATTCCTTATGAACGCATTTCCAGGTTTATAATGGAAGTCAATAGGAAAATAGGTTTAGTGTTACGGAATTTCGCGATACGGTAAATTTTCCAGGGAAGGAACCCTTCCGTAATGCGGGGGATGCCTGTAACCAACTCCAAGCGCGCGCGCACATGGGTCACTTCATCACTATTGCTCGCCACTGCCCACACTCCTCAATATCACCCACATAACCCAATAACACTCTCACACCTCAGTATCACCCACACACCCCAATAACACCCACACACCCCAGAATCACACACCAAAATCAAACACATACACATACCCTCAACACCACACACACACACAC
>NW_024728659.1:0-2500 GCF_018991925.1 Homarus americanus | reverse complement strand
GTTGTGGGGTCCCACTAAGCTCTCGTCTGCAGACAACAAACTAATTGGAAATCACCGTCAGTGAAGTTGTCAAATCCTCCCCGTTCTGTCTCCACACTCCTCCGCCGACTCAAGTCCCCTCGGGTTCTTGCACCCAGGCTCCTCAGTGTTGCCTCAACATTCCATACTTCCCCAAGCTCACCTATGCCTACCCTACCTGGTCTTCACTCCCTAAATGCCACACAACGGCAGCTTACCTGAAAAAAGTGTAAAGAGGGCATGCTGAATTATTCTCTCCCCTTCTTACTCCACATATCAAGAAGTGCTCAACTTACACTGACCTTTCGACTCTCATAACCATCACCACGACCTCATCTGCTACAAATTTGGTAAGCTTCCTGCTGCATCATAAACACCGGCTCCTACTACCCACAAGATCCCTAGCCGAGAATTGCTGCCCGACACCACAACCTCATCATACATCGTGCTGCACCGAACTGATACGCTATAAAACAGCCCAGTCCCAACCATTATAAAAATTATCAATAACTTGTAATAAACCAGTGTGTTATTCACTCCCAGTAAATTCTACTTCTTACGTATCACTATGTTGAAATGCCCATAACCAGTTTGAGCTTTTTCCCCATCTAGTTATAATATAACTTATTTGTATCACTTCCATTATCTTACTTATATTATTTGTAAATGAAACCCTACAATTATGTAACTATGTTTTTCAGCCTTATGCTGCTATACTCTTTTAATAGACAGTTAATTATTATTATTATTATTATTATTATTATTATTATTATTATTACATCACCCACACACAACACAGCCTCCAACACACCACACCACACACACACACCCTCAACACCACACACACACACACTCCAACATCACACACACACACACCACGCCCTCCAACACCACTCACACACACACACACACACACACACACACACACACTACATCATGACCACCGAGAAGAGTGAAGACGTACCTGGCGCTCCTCTCGGGCAGCCAGGTCCATGTTAAGTTGGCCCACCACCAACTCCCTCCCTGAACCCTCCTCCCCACGGAATATCAACATGTTCTCGCCAAATTTACTATTTCATTTAGGAATGGAGCCAGTGTTAAACAGAGGTGAACAGTGGTGAACAGTGCTTAAGTCAGTGAGAACAACTCAACATTAACAGTAATTAGTACCCAAGTTAACCTTCACACAGTGAGTCCCAGGTACCCAGTGATAGCGGCCCGTGAGACCCAACAGCCAGCGATGTGTTAATCCGTTCTGATAGGAGGCCTGGGAACACACCTCACTCATATAGCACTATCTGTGAAGATTACTACACCACGTGGGCCCTCTATAACACCATATGTGAAAGGTTACTACACCACGTGAGCCCCTCATAACACCATCTGTGAGAATTACTACACACGTGAGCCCTCATAACACACCATCTGTGAGGTGCACCACACCACGTGAGGCCCCTCATAACACCATCTGTAGAGAATTACTACACACCACGTGAAACCCCTCCTGCTTACCATCTGTGGGGAGTACTACCACACCATGTAGGGCCTCATAACACCATCTGTGAGGAATTACTACACCACGTGAGGCCCTCATAACACCATCTGTGAGAGAGAACTACTACACACCGTGAGGGTCCTCTAACACCATCTGGGAGGAATTACTACACTACATTTTTGCTGTTTAACACCTACAATAATCTATATGTTACTGCTTATGTTCCTTTGCCTTTCTCCTAATGAAAACTTTTGTTAAACCACCAATGTATGTAATAAGTCATTTTATGCCCAATGTATATTTTTCAGCCTTCCAGACTTAGAACTTTTCAATAAACCGTCAATTATTATTATTATTAATTACACACACCATCCTACCCACCCAACACCACACCCACACACCCTCCAACACCACACACACACACACACACACACACACCCTCCCAATACCCACCACACACACACACACCCTCCAATATGCCCCCACACACACCTCCAACACCCCCCCACACACACACACCTCAACACCACACACACACACACACACACACACACTTACACACACACACACACACACACACACACACACACACACACACACACAGCCTCCAACACCGTGAAACTGTTTTAATTTCTTTATATATAATAGTAGGAGTAACAGAGAACAGATTATCTCAACTGTTACTCCAGCTCAGTGTGACCAATTAACTTCTGTTACCAAGATTATCACACGATTTGCTTGGAGTACATGACTGACTATAAACTGTTGACTGTAAACTGGTCACAACAAACTGGTCCTAGACTGGGTCCTCTTAAAGATACGCTTTTGCTAACTATGTAACAATATCTTCTTTATAACAGTATATACAAATTAGGAGAATAAAATATATTCTCTACCTTTACCAATTAATGTATGTTAATGTGACTTCAATACTTGTTGGCCTTAACAGCTACTGTACTTGTAAGCTGTCATATATGGAACAACCTT
>NW_024728658.1:0-4064 GCF_018991925.1 Homarus americanus | reverse complement strand
AGAAGCCTGTTCAATGAGCTTATGGCGCCGTGAAACTCTAATGGGGACCACCCGTGCTGCTTAGGTGATCAGAGCAACGTTTTACCAAATTCGGTTTCGAAACACGAGGATCGATATATTTTTCATTAGCCTAATAAAGCACGCAGATTTCTACATATAATTAACACCTCACCCCACCAGGATTCGAACCCACGATCTTATAATTGTGACCAGGGAATGCTACCTGTGGACCACCAGGACACTAAAAGCAGTCCTAGACTCTGCTATATTTCACACAAAGCCTGTTCAACGAGCTTATGGCGCTGTGAACCACTATAGGGGACCACCCGTGCCGCTTAGATGATCAGAACAACGTTTTACCAAATCCGGCTTCGAAACACGAGGATCCATATATATTTCATTAGCCCAATAAAGCACGCGGACTTCTTCATATAATTAACACCTCACCCCACCAGGATTCGAACCCACGATCTTCTAATTGTGACCGGGGAACGCTACCTCTGGGCCACCAGGAACAATAAAAGCAGTCCTAGACTCTGCTATATTTCACACAAAGCCTGTTGAATGAGCTTATGGCGACGTGAACCTCTAATGGGGACCACCCGTGCCGCTTAGGTGATCAGAGTAACGTTTTACCAAATCCGGCTTCGAAACACGAGGATCCATATCTATTTTATTAGCCCAATAAAGGACGCAGATTTCTACATATAATTAACACCTCACCCCACCAGGATTCGAACCCACGATCGTATAATTGTGGCCGAGGAACGCTACCTCTGGACCACCAGGACACTAAAAGCAGTCGTAGACGCTGTTATATTTCACACAAAGCCTGTTCAATGAGCTTATGGCGCCGTGAACCTCTAATGGGGACCACCTGTGCCACTAAGGTGATCAGAGCAACGTTTTACCAAATCAGGCTTCAAAACAGGAGGATCCATATTTATTTCATTAGTCCAATAAAGCACGTGAACTTCTACATATAATCACCACCTCACCCCACCAGGATTCGAACCCACGATCTTATAATTGTGACTGGAGAACGCTACCTCTGGGCCACCAGGACCATAAAAGCAGTCCTAGACTCTGCTATATTTCACACAAAGCCTGTTCAACGAGCTTATGGCGTTGTGAACCTCTCATGGGGACCACCCATGCCGCTTAGGTGATCAGAGCAACGTTTTACCAAGTCCGGCTTCGAAAAACGAGGATCCATATATATTTCATTAGCCCAATAAAGCACGCTGACTTCTACATATAATCAACACCTCACCCAACCAGGATTCAAACGCAAAATCTTATAATTGTGACCTGGGAATGCTACATGTGGTTCACCAGGACACTAAAAGCAGTCCTAGACTCTGTTGTATTTCACGCAAAGCCTGTTCAACGAGCTTATGGCGCCGTGAACCTCTACTCGGGACCACCAGTGACGCTTAGGTGTTCAGAGCAACGTTTTACCAAATCCCGCTTCGAAACACGAGGATCCATATATATTTCATTAGCCCAATAAAGCACGCGGACTTCTCCATATAATCAACACCTCACCCCACCAGGATTCGAACCCACGATCTTATAATTGTGACAGGGGAACGCTACCTCTGGGCCACCAGGACACTAAAAGCAGTCCTAGACTCTATTATATTTCACACAAATCCTGTTGAATGAGCTTATGGCGCCGTGAACCTCTAATGGGGACCACCCGTGCCGGTTAGGTGATCAGAGCAATGTTTTACCAAATCCGGCTTCGAAACACGAGGATCCATATATATTTCATTAGCCCAATAAAGCACGCCGACTTCTACATATAATCAACACCTCAACCCACCAGGATTTGTACCCACGATCTAATAATTGTGACTGGGGAACGCTACCTCAGGACCACCAGGACACTAAAAGCAGTCCTAGACTCTGCTATATTTCACACAAAGCCTGTTGAATGAGCTTATGGTGCCGTGAAAGTCTAATGGGGACCACCCGTGCCACTTAGGTGATCAGAGCAACGTTTTACCAAATCCGGCTTCGAAACACGAGGATCCATATCTATTTTATTAGCGCAATAAAGCACGCAGATTTCTACATATAATTAACACCTCACCCCACCAGGATTCGAACCCACGATCTTATAATTGTGACCAGGGAATGCTACCTGTGGTCCACCAGGACACTAAAAGCAGTCCTAGACTCTCTTTACGGCCTGTTGAATGGGCTTGTGGTGCGTGAACGTCTAATGAGGACCACCGTGCCGCCAGGTGATCAGGCAACGTTTTCAAATCCGGCTGAAACGAGGATCATATCTGTTTTGTTAGCTAATAAAGCCGCATGTTCAACATATAATTAACCTCACCCCACCAGGATTCGAACCCACGATCTTATAATTGTGACCAGGGAATGCTACCTGTGGAACCAGGACACTAAAAGCAGTCCTGGACTCTGCCTGTATTTCACAAGCCTGTTCAACAGGCTTTTGGCCGTGAACCTCTATTAGGGACCACCCGTGCGGCTTAGGTGGTCAGAGCAACGTTTTGCCAAATGCTGCTTGAAACCGAGGATCCATATATATTTCATTAGCCCAATAAAGCACCTTGGGACTTCTACATATAATCGCTTTTCACCCAGGTTCCAACCGCGATCTTATAATGTTTGTGACCGGGGGACGCTACCTCTGGGCCACCAGGAACAATAAAAGCAGTCTAGACTCTTCTATGTTTCACACAAAAGCCTGTTGAATGACTTGTGTTTCATTGAACCTCTAATGGGGACCACCGTGCAGCAGGTGTTCAGAGTAACGTTTTACCAAATCTGGCCGAAACACGAGATCCATATCTGTTATATTAGCCCAATAAAGCACATACAGATTTCTACATATAATTAACACCTCACCCCACCAGGTTTGAACCCACGATCTTATAATTGTGGCCAAGAAACTACCTCCTGCCACCAGGACACTAAAAAGCAGATGTTAGACGCTGTTATATTTCACACAAAGCCTGTTCAATGAGCTTTTGGCGCCGTGAACCTCTATTAGGACCACTGTGCTCACTAAGGTGATCAAACAACATTTTACCAAATCAGGCTTCAAAACAGGAGGATCCATATTTATTTCATTAGTCCATAAAGCTTGGTAACTTTACCATATAATCATCACCTCACCCCACCCAGGATTCGAACCCACGATCTTATTAATTGTGCGGGCGCTACCTGGTACTGGGACCATAAAAGCAGTCCTGAACTCTGCTATATTTCACAGGCCTGTTCAACGAGCTTGGCGTTTGGTGAACCTCTAATGGGGACCACCAGTGCCGCTTAGGTGTTCAGAGCAACGTTTTGCAAATCCAGCTTCGAAACACGAGGATCCATATATATTTCATTAGCCCAATAAAGCCGCGGACTTTACATATAATCAACCTCACCCCAGCAATTTCAAACCCAAAATCTTATAATTTGTGACCTGGGGGCGCTACATGTGGATCCACCAGGACACTAAAAGCAGTCCTAGTCTGTTATATTTCCACTAAGCGTCTTCAACGAGCTTGGTCGCCGTGAACCTCTAATGAGGGACCACCAGTTAGCAGATGTTCTGAGTAACGTTTTACTAAATCGGCTGAAACGAGGATCATATCTAATTCCATTAGCCCAATAAAAACACGGACTTCTAAATATAATCAACTCCTCACCCACCAGCATTCCAAACCCATGATCTTATAATTGTGACCGGGGAACGCTGCCTCTGGCCACCGAGGACACTAAAAGCAGTCCTGGAACGCTGTAATATTTCACTAAGCCTGTTGAACGAGCTTGTGGCGCCGTGAACTATTAGGACCGCCCGTGCTGCGGTGATCGAAGCAACGTTTTACCGTCGGCTTGAAACGAGGATCATATCTCTATTTTATTTGCGCAATAAAACCGCGGGAATTTCCTGCATAATTAACACCTCACCCACCAGGATTCGAACCCACGATCTTATAATTGTGACCGGGAATACTGCGCGGACCGCAGGACACTAAAAAGCAGTCCTAGACTCTGCTATATTTCACACAAAGCCTGTTGAATGGGCGCAAGTC
>NW_024728657.1:0-21777 GCF_018991925.1 Homarus americanus | reverse complement strand
CTCCCAGATACACCTAAGACATTCCCAGGTGCTCATCTGCACTCCCAGGTACACCTCTGACACTTCCAGGTAAACCCCTGACACTCCCAGGTACACCCCTGACACTCCCAGATACCTCCTGACACTCCCAGGTACACCTCAGACAATCCCAGGTACACCACAGACACTCCCAGGTACACTCTAGCCTCCCAGGTGCACCTCAGACACTCCCAGGTACACCTCCTGACACTCTCAGGAACACCTCCGACACTCCCAGGTAAACCTCCGACACTCCCAGGTACACCTCTGACACTCCCAGGTACACCCTGACACTCCAGGTACACCTCCGGCACTCCCAGGCACCTCCTGACACTCCCAGGTACACCTCCTGACATTCAGTACACCTCCGACTCTCCCAGTTACACGCCTACACTCCCAGTTACACCCCTGACTCTCCCAGGTACACCTGGCCTCCCAGGTACACCTCTTACACTCCCAGGTACACCTCTGACACTACCAGGTACACTTCCAAGCCTCCCAGGTACACCTCTGACACTCTCCAGGAACAGCCTCCGCCTCCCAGGTACACCTCTGACACTCCAGTTACCTTAACACTCCCAGTTACACCCCTGACACTCCCAGTTACACCCTGACACTCCCAGATACACCCCCTGACCTCCCAGGTACACCTCTGACACTCCCAGGTACACCCCTCTGACACTCCCAGGTACACCTCCTGACACTCCCAGTCACCTCCGACACTCCCAGTTACCGCCTGACTTGCTCCCAGTTACACCCTGATATTCCCAAGGTACACCCCTGACACTCCCAGGTACACCTCTTGCACTCTCCAGGTACACCTCTGACACTACCAGGTACACCGATGACCTCCCAGTACACCTCTGACACTCTCAAGCAGCCTCCGGCTTGCTCCCAGGTACACCGCCAGCACTCCCAGTTACACCTCCCACACTCCCAGTTACAACCCTGACCTCCCAGTTACACCTGACACTGCCAGGTACACCCTAACACTCCCAGGTACACCTCTTACACTCCCAGGTACCATTGACACTCTCCAGGAACACCTCCGACACTCCCAGGTACCTCCAGACACTCCCAGGTACACCTCCCCACCCCAGGTACACCTCCGATAGTCCCAGGTACACCTCTGACACTCCCAGATACTCCTCCGACATTCCCTGGTTCACCTCTGCCTCCCAGGTGCACCTCCTGCTACTCCTGGTACACCTCTGACACCCCCAGGTGCAACTCTGACACTCCAAGGACACCTCTGACACTCACAGGTGCACCTCTGACACTCCCAGGTACACCTCTGATACCCCCAGGTACCTCTGACACCCCAGGTACTCCTCTGACACTCCTGGGTACCCTCTGACACTCCCAGGTACACCTCCTGCCCCAAGTACACCTCTGACACTGCCAGGTACCTCTGACACTCCCAGATACACCTGTGACTCTCCCAGGTACTTCTCCATTGCTCCCAGGTACCTCTGGCTCCCAGGTACCTCCGATATTCCCAGGTACACCTCCGTACTCCCAGGTACACGTTGACACTCCCAGGTACACCTCTGACCTCCCAGGTTCTCCTGACCTCCCGTGCTCCACTGGCCTCCCTGGTACTCCTCTGATACTCCCAGGTACATCTCTGACACTCCATGGTACACCTCTGAGCTCCCAGGTACACACTCTGCACTCCCAGGTACACCTCAGACACTCCCAGGTACACCTGTGACACTTCCCAGGCCTCTGACACTCCCAGGTACTCCACTGACCTCCCTGGTACTCTCTGATATGCTCCCAGGTACATCTCTGACACTCCATGGTACCTCTGACACTCCCAGGTACCTCTGACCTCCCAGGTACACCTCAGACACTCCCAGGTCACACCCCTGACAGGTACACCTGACACTCCCAGGTACACCTCTGACACTCCCAGTGTACCCCAGACACTCCCAGATACACCTCTGCACCTCCCAGATGCTCCTCTGACACTCCAGGTACACCTCAGACCTCTCCCAGGTACCCCAGACACTCCCAGGTACACCCCAGACACTCCCAGGTACACCCCTGACCTCCAGGTACACCTCTGAAACTCCAAAGTACACCTCTGAGCCTCAAGTGCACCTCTGACACTCCGGTGCACCCCAGACACTCCCAGGTAACCCTCTGACACTCCCAGGTACTCCTCTGACACCCCAGGTACTCCTCTGACACTCACAGGTGCCCTCTGACACTCCCAGGTACACCTCTAACACCCCAAGTGCACCTCTGACACTGCAGGTACACCTCTGACACTCCCAGATACACCTGTGACACTCCCAGGTACTTCTCCGGCCTCCCAGGTACACCTCTGGCACTCCCAGGTACCTCCAGTATTCCCAGTACCTCCGATACTCCCAGGTACCGTTTGACACTCCCAGGTTACACCTCTGACCTCCCTGGTTTCTCCTGGCCTCCAGGTACCCTCTGCTGCTCCCAGGTACACCTCTGACCTCCAGGTACACCTCTGAGCTCCCCAGGTACACCTCTGACACCCCAGGTACACATCCGCAGCCTCCCAGGTACTCCTGACCTCCCTGGTGCCTCCGACACTCCCAGGTACACCTCTGACAGCTCCCAGGTACACCTCCCCTGGTTCTCTGACTCCCAGGTGCTCCTCAGGCCTCCCAGGTACCTCAGACCTCCCAGGTACATCTCTGACACTCCCAGGTACACCCTGACACTCCCAGGTACACCTCTGACACTCCCGGTACTCCCAGACACTCCCAGGTACACCCCTGACCTCCCAGGTACACCTCTGACACTCCCAGAACACCTCCAGACACTCCCAGGTACACCTGCTTGACACTTCCAGGTACCTCCCCCAGCCTCCCAGGTACTCCTGACACTCCCTGGTACTCCTCTGATGACTCCCAGGTACATCTCTGACACTCCATGGTACACCTCTGGCTCCCAGGTACACCTATGACACTTCCGTGCACTACACTCCCAGGTACTCCACTGACACACCCTGGTACTCCTCTGATCTCCCAGGTACATCTCTGACACTCCATGGTACACCTCTGACACTCCCAGGTACCTCTGACACTCCCAGGTACACCTCCAGACACTTCAGGTCACACCCCTGACACTCCCAGGTACACTGAGCACTCCCAGGTACACCTCTGACACTCCCAGGTACACCCAAGACACTCCCAGATACACCTCTGACACTCCCAGATACTCCTCTGAACACTCCCAGGTACACCTCAGACACTCCCAGGTTGAACCTCCCAGGTACACCCAGACACTCCCAGGTACACCCCTGACCTCCCAGGTACACCTCTGCAAACTCCAAGTACACCTCTGAAACTCCAAAGTACACCTCTGACAGTCAGTACACCCCAGACACTCCCAGGTAAACCTCTGACACTCCCAGGTACTCCTCCTGACACCCCAGGTACTCCTCTGACTCTCCCAGGTGCCCCTCTGACACTCCCAGGTACACCTCTGACACCCCCAAGTACCTCTGACACTGCCAGTTACACCTGTGACACTCCCAGATACACCTGTGACACTCCCAGGTACTTCTCCGACACTCCGGTACACCTCTGGCACTCCCAGGTACACCTCGTGTTCCCAGGTACACCTCCGATACTCCCAGGTACACGTTTGACCTCCCAGGTACACCTCTGACACTCCTGGTTCCTCCCCAACCTCCCAGGTACACCTCTGACATCTCCCAGGTACCTCTGACACTCCCAGGTACCCTCAGACTCCCAGGTACACCTCTCAGCACCCCAGGTACACATCTGACGCTCCCAGGTACTCCTCACGCCTCCCTGGTACACCTCTGACCTCCCAGGTACCTCTGACCTCTCCCAGGTACACCTTTGACACTCCCTGGTTCTCCCCTGACACTCCCAGGTACTCCTCAGACACTCCCAGGTACACCTCTGACACTCCCAGTGCATCTCTGACCTCCGTGCACCCCTGACACTCCCAGGTACACCTCTGACACTCAGAGTGCTCCCCAGACACTCCCAGGTACACCCCTGACCTCCCAGGTGCCTCTGACACCCAGGAACATGCCTCTGACTTGCCCAGGTACCGCTGACACTCCCAGGTACACCACTGACACTGCCAGGTACACCTCAGACACTGCCAGGTACACCTCAAACCTCCAGGTACAGCTCTGACACACCCAGGTACCTCCTGACACTCCAAGGTACACCTCGGCTTACTCCAGTACCTCTGACACTCCCAGGTACACCTCTTACACTCCTGGTTCTTCCTGACACTCAAGGTATACCTCAGACACTCCCGGTACACCTCAGACACTCTCAGGTACATCTCTGACACTCCCAGTTACACCTCTGACACTCCCAGGTACAATCTGACACTCCCAGGTACACATCTGACCTCCCAGGTACACCTCTGACACTCCCAGGTACACCTCTGACACTCACTGGTACACCCCAGACACTCCAGATGCACCTCTGACATTCCCAGGTACTCATCTGACCTCCCAGGTACACCTCAGACACTTCCAGGTAAAACCCCTGACACTCCCAGGTACACCCTGACACTCCCAGGTACACCTCCGACACTCCCAGGTACACCTCAGACACTCCCAGGTACACCTAGACACTCCCAGGTACATCATTGCTCCCAGGTACACCTCGACACTCCCAGGTACACCTCTGACACTCTCAGGAACACCTCCGACACTCCCAGGTACACCTCTGACTGGTACACCTCTGACACTCCCAGGTCACCTCTTTGCTCCCAGGTACCTCTGGCACTCCCAGGTACACCTCTGCCTCCCAGTTACACCTCCGACACTCCCAGTTACACGCCTGGCTCCCAGTTACATCTGACACTCCCAGGTAAACCCCTGACACTCCCAGGTACACCTCTTACACTCCCAGGTACACCTCTGACACTACCAGGTACACCGCTGCACCTCCCAGGTACACCTCCCACTCTCAGGAACACCTCCGACACTCCCAGGTACACCTCTGACACTCCCAGGTACACCTCCCATTCCAGGTACACCTCCGATAGTCCCAGGTACACCTCTGACCTCCCAGATAATCCTCCGGCCTCCCTGGTTCCTCTGACACTCCCAGTACACGTCTGACACTCCCAGGTACTCGTCACACTCTCTGGTACACCTCCACCTCCCAGGTACACCTCTGACACTTCCAGGTACACCTCATACACTCCCTGTCCTCAGACACTTCAGGTCACCTATGACACTTCCAGGTACCTCTGAGCCTCCAGGTACTCCACTGACACTCCTGGTACTCTCTGATGCTCCCAGGTCTCTGACACTCCATGGTGCACCTCTGACACTCCCAGGTACACCTCTGACACTCCCAGGTACACCTCTGACACTCCCAGGTACACCTCAGACACTCCCAGGTCACACCCCTGACACTCCCAGGTACCCTGACACTCCCAGGTACACCTCTGACCTCCCGGTGTACCCCAGACACTCCCAGATACACCTCTGACACTCCCAGATACTCCTCTGACACTCCCAGGTACACCTCAGACCTCCAGGTACACCCCAAGCTCTCCCAGGTACACCCCAGACACTCCCAGGTACACCTCTGACACTCCCAGGTACACCCCTGACACTCCCAGGTACACCTCTGAAACTCCAAAGTACACCTCTGACACTCCGAGGTACACCCCAGACACTCCCAGGTAAACCTCTACACCTCCCAGGTACTCCTCTGACCTCCCAGTACACCTCAGACACTCCCAGGTACACCCCAAGACACTCCCAGGTACACCTCTGACACTCCCAGTGCACCCCTCACACGCCAGGTACACCTCTGACACTCCCATGTACACCTCTGACACTCCGGTACACCCCAGACACTCCCAAGTACACCGCTGACACTCCCAGGTATTCCTCTGACATTCCCAGGTACACCTCAGACACTCCCAGGTACACCCCAGACACTCCACACATCTGAGCCTCCCAGGTACACCTCGGCACTCCCAGATACACCTCTGACACTCTCAGGAAAACCTCCGACACTCCCAGGTACACCTCTGATATTCCCAGGTACTCATCTGACACTCCCAGGTACACCTCAGACACTCCCAGGTACACCCCTGACACTCCCAGGTACACCCGTGACACTCCCATGTACACCTCTGACACTCCGGTACTCCCAGACACTCCCAGGTACCTGACCTCCCAGGTACACCTCTGACACTCCCAGGTACACCTCTGACCTCCCAGGTACACCTGACACTCCAGGTCACACCGCGACACTGCCAGGTACACCTCAGACACTGCCAGGTACACCTCAGACACTCCCAGGTGCAGCTCTGACACTCCCAGGTACACCTCTGACACTCAGGTACACCTCCGACACTCCAGGTACACCTCTGACACTCCCAGGTACACCTCTTACCTCCCTGGTTTTCCCTGACACTCAAGGTATCCTCAGACACTCCCAGGTACACCTCAAACACTCTCAGGTACATCTCTGACACTCCCAGGTACACCTCTGACACTCCCAGGTACACCTCTGACCTCCCAGGTACACCTCTGACACTCCCAGGTACACCTCTGACACTCCCAGGTACAACACTCCCAGGTACAGCTCTGACACTCCGGTACACCTCTGACACTCAGGTACACCTCCGACACTCCCAATTTCAGCCTCCCGGTCCTCTCTCCTGGTTCTTCCTGACACTCAAGGTATACCTCAGACACTCCCGGTACACCTCAGACACTCTCGGTACATCTCTGACCTCCCAGTTGCACTGACACTCCCAGGTACACCTCTGACACTCCCAGGTACACCTCTGACCTCCCAGGTACACCTCTGACCAGGTACACCCAGACACTCCCAGATACCTCTGACATTCCCAGGTACTCATCTGACCTCCGGTACACCTCAGACACTTCAGGTAACCCTGACCTCAGGTACACCCTGACACTCCCAGGTACCTCTGACACTCCCAGGTACACCTCAGACACTCCCAGGTACGCGCTAGACACTCCCAGGTACATCTGACCTCCAGGTACCTCCTGACCTCCAGGTACACCTCTGACACTCAGGAACACCTCCGACACTCAGGTGCACCTCCGACCTCCCAGGTACCTCTGACACTCCAGGGTACACTCCCAGGTACACCTCTCCACCTCCCAGGTATACCTCTGACACTCCCAGGTACACCTCTGACACTCCCAGTTACCTCCGGCGTTACGTGACATCGGATTACACTGACCTCCCAGGTGCACCCTGACCTCCCAGGTACCTCTTACACTCCCAGGTACACCTCTGACACTGCCAGGTACACCCCTGACACTCCAGGTGCACCTCTTACACTCACTGGTTTTCCTGACACTCAGGGTATACCTCAGACACTCCCAGGTACACCTCAGACACTCTCAGGTACATCTCTGACACGCCCAGGTACACCTCTGACCTCCCAGGTACACCTCTGACACTCCCAGGTACACCTCTGACACTCCCAGTTACACCTCCGACACTCCCAGTTACACGCCTCAGCTCCCAGTTACCTGACACTCCAGGTACACCCTGGCATTCCAGGTACCTCTTACACTCCCAGGTACCTCGACACTCCCAGGTACACCTCTGACACTCTCGGTACACCTCCATTATTCAGGTAAACCTCCGACGCTCCCAGGTACTCCTCTGACCTCCCAGGTACACCCTTGACACTCCCAGGTGCACCTCTGACCTCCAGGTTACACCTCTGACACTCCCAGGTACACCAAACACTCCCTGATGCACACCTTGATGTTTCAGGTACTCATCTGTGCTCCCAGGTACACCTCAGACACTCCAGGTACCCTGTGCTCCAGGTACACCCCTGACACTCCAGGTACACCTCTGACACTCCGGTACTCCCCAGACACTCCCAGGTACACCACTGGCCTCCCAGGTACACCCCTCTGACACTCCCAGGTACTCCCACTGACACTCCCTGGTACTCCTCTGATACTCCCAGGTACATCTCTCACACTCCAGGTACACCTCTGACACTCCCAGGTACACCCCACTCCCAGTTACCTCAGACACTCCCACTTCCACCTGACACTCCCATGTGTACGCCCCAACCTCCAGGTAAACCCTGACACTCCCAGGTACACCCTGACACTCCAGGTACACCTCTGACACTCCAGGTATTCCTCAGACCTCCCAGGTACACCAGGACACTCAGGTACACACTCTGACCTCCCAGGTACACCTCTGACACTCCCAGGTACACCTCGACACTCTCAGGAACACCTCCGACACTCCCAGGTAAACCTCCGGCCTCCCAGGTACTGACACTCCAGGAACACCTCTGACACTCCCAGGTACACCTCGACATTCCAATTACACCTCCGACCTCCCAGTTACACGCCCTGACGCTCCCAGTTACACCTGAGCCACTCCCAGGTACACCTCTGACACTCCCAGGTACCTCCTACACTCCCAGGTACACCTCTGACACCTGGGTACACCGCTGACACTCCAGGTACACCTCTGACACTCCTCAGAACAGCCTCCGACACTCCAGGTACACCGCTGACAGCCCCAGTTACACCTCCAACACTCCAGTTACACCCCTGACACTCCCGGTTACACCTGACTCCCAGGTACACCTGACCTCCAGGTTACACCTCTGAACTCCCAGGTACACCTCTGACACTCCGGGTACACCTCTGACACTCCCAGTCACACCTCCGACACTCCCAGTTACGCCTGACACTCCAGTTACACCCTGACGTTCAAGGTACACCTGACACTCCCAGGTACACCTCTTACACTCCCAGGTACACCTCTGACACTACCAGGTACCGATGGCTCAGTGCACCTCTTTCAACTCTCAGAAACAGCCTCCGTGCTCCAGGTACACCGCACTCCCAGTTACACCTCCAACGCCAGTTACACCCCTGACACTCCCAGTTACACCCTGACACTCCCAGGTACACCTGACACTCCCAGGTACACCTGTTACACTCCCAGGTACACCATTGACACTCTCAGGAACACCTCGGACACTCCCAGGTACACCTCGGACACTCCCAGGTACACCTCCGATACCCCAGGTACACCTCCGATGAGTCCCAGGTACACCTCTGACCTCCCAGATACTCCTCGGCCTCCCTGGTTCACCTCTGACACTCCCAGGTACACCTCTAACACTCCTGGTACACCTCCTGACACCCCAGGTACACCTCTGACACTCCCAGGTACACCTCTGACACTCCCAGGTACCTCTGACCTCCCAGTACACCTCGACACCCCCAGGTACACCTCTGACACCCCAGTACTCTCCGGCCTCCCAGGTGCCCTCTGACCTCCCAGGTACACCTCTAACACCCCAAGTACACCTCTGACACTGCCAGGTACACCTCTGAAACTCCTGAACACCTGTGACACTCCCAGGTGCTTCTCCGACACTCCCAGGCCTCTGGCTCCCAGGTACACCTCCCGTATTCCCAGGTACACCTCCGATGCTCCCAGGTACACCTTTGACACTCCCAGGTACCTTTGACACTCCTGGTTCTCCCCTGACACTCCCAGGTACACCTCTGACACTCCCAGGTACCTCTGACACTCCCAGGTACACCTCGGCACTCCCAGGCACCTCTGGCACCCCAGGTACACATCCCAGCCTCCCAGGTACTCACTGACCTCCTGGTACACCTCTAGCCTCCCAGTGCACCTCTGACACTCCCATTACACCTTGTACTCCCTGGTTCTCCCCCTGACCTCCCAGGTACTCCCCAGACACTCCCAGGTACCTCAGAGCACTCCCAGGTACATCTCTGACACTCCCAGGTACACCCCTGACTCTCCCAGGTACCTCTGACACTCCGGTACTCCCCATACACTCCCAGGCACCCCTGACCTCCCAGGTACACCTCTGACCTCCCAGGGCACCTCTGACACTCCCAGGTACACTGCTGACTCCCCAGGTACACCACTGACACTGCCAGGTACACTCAGACACTGCCAGGTACACCTCGGACCTCCCAGGTAGCTCTGACACCGGTACACCTCTGACACTCCAGGTACACCTCCGACACTCCCAGGTACACCTCTTACACTCCCTGGTTCTTCCTGACACTCAAGGTATGCCTCAGACACTCCCCGGTACACCTCCAGACACTCTCAGGTCACATCTCTGGCCTCCCAGTTACACCTCCCCACCTCCCAGGTACACATCTGACACTCCCAGGTACACCTCTGACACTCCCAGGTACACCTCGGCACTCAGAGTTTCAATTACTCACAGATACACCTCTGACATTCCCAGGTACTCATCTGCTCTCCCAGGTACACCTCAGACACTTCCAGGTAAACCCTGACACTCCCAGGTACACCTCAAACACTCTAAAGTGCATCTCTCTGACACTCCCAGGTACACCCTGACCTCCCAGGTACACCTCGGCTTGCTCCAGGTACACCTCTGACCTCCCAGGTACACCTCTGACACTCCCTGACACTCCCAGGTACACCTCAGACACTCCCAGGTACACCTCAGACACTCCCAGGTACACCTCTGACCTCCCAGGTACACCTCCTGACACTCCCAGGTACACCTCTGACACTCCCAGGTACACCTCTGACCTCCCAGGTACACCTCTGACACTCCCAGGTACACCCCAGACACTCCTGATGCGCCTCCTGACATTCCGAGTACTCATCTGACACTCCCAGGTACACCTCAGACACTCCCAGGTAAACCCCTGACTCTCCCAGGTACACCCCTGACACTCCCAGGTACACCTCTGACACTCCCAGGTACCTCAGACACTCCCAGGTACACCCTAGACACTCCCAGGTACACCTCTGACACTCCCAGGTACACCTCTGACACTCCCAGGTACACCTCTGACACTCCCAGGTACACCTCCGACACTCCCAGGTACACCTCTGACACTCCCAGGTACACCTAACACTCCCAGGTACACCTCTGACACTCCCAGGTACCTGACACTCCCAGGTACACCTCAGACTCTCCCAGGTACACTCTTGCTCCCAGGTACACCTCTGAGCTCCCAGGTACACCTCAGCGCTCCCAGGTACACCTCCTGACACTCCCAGGCACCTCTGACACTCCCAGGTACCGCCCAGCACTCCCAGGTACACCTCTGACACTCCCAGGGACACCTCCGACACTCCCAGGTACACCTCTGCACTCCCAGGTACACCCCTCAGGCCACCCCCAGGTACACCTCCGACACTCCCAGGTACACCTCCTGACACTCCCAGGTGCTCCTCTGACACTCTGGTACACCTCTACTCCCAGGTACACCTCTGACACTCCCAGGTACACCACCCAGCCTCCCAGGTACTCTCTGACACTCCAGTGCACCTCTGACATTGCACCTCTGACACTCCCAGGTACACCTCTGACCTCCCAGGTACACCTCTGACACTCCCAGGTCACCCCTGACACTCCCAGGTACACCCCAGTGCTCCCAGGTACACCTCTGACCTCCCAGGTACACCCCAGACACTCCCAGGTACACCTCTGACACTCCGACATGCTCTGACACTCCCAGGTACACCCCTGACACTCCCAGGTACACCTCTGCTACTCCCAGGTACACCGCTGACACTCCCAGGTACACCGCTGACACTGCCAGGTACACCTCAGACACTGCCAGGTACACCTCAGACACTCCCAGGTGGCTCTGACACTCCCAGGTACAGCTCTGACACTCCAAGGTATACCTCCGACACTCCCTGGTACACCTCTGACACTCCCAGGTACACCTCTTACACTCAGTGGTTTTTCCCTGACACTCAAAGGTATACCTCAGACACTCCCAGGTACACCTCAGACACTCTCAGGTACATCTCTGACACTCCCAGGTACACCTCCCTCCCAGGTACACCTCTGACACTCCCAGGTACACCTCTGACACTCCCAGTTACACCTCCGACACTCCCAGTTACACGCCTGACACTCCCAGTTACACCCTTGCTCCCAGGTCACCCCTGACACTCCCAGGTACACCTCTTACACTCCCAGGTACACCTCTGACACTCCAGGTACACCCCTGACACTCCCAGGTACACCTCTGACACTCTCAGGTACACCTCCGACACTCCCAGGTACACCTCTGACACTCCCAGTTACACTTCCAACACTCCCAGTTACACCCCTGACACTCCCAGTACCTGGCTTCTCCAGGTACACCCCTGACACTCCCAGGTACACCTCTTACACTCCCAGGTACACCTCTGACACTACCAGTACACCTGACACTCCCAGGTACCTCTGACACTCCCAGGTACACCTCCGACACTCCCAGGTACACCTCAGACACTCCCAGGTACCTCCGATACCCCAGGTACACCTCCGATAGTCCCAGGTACACCTCTGACACTCCCAGGTACTCCTCCGGCCTCCCAGGTACACCTCTGACACTCCCAGGTACACCTCTGACACTCCCAGGTACACTCCGACACTCCCAGGTACACGCCTGACACTCCCAGGTACACCCCTGACACTCCAGGTACACCCTGACACTCCCAGGTACACCTCTGACACTCCCAGGTACACCTCCTGACACTCCCAGGTACCTCTGACACTCCCAGGTACACCTCTGACACTCCCAGGTACCTCCGACACTCCCAGGTACACCTCTGACACTCCCAGGTACACCTCCAACACTCCCAGGTGCCTCTGACACTCCCAGGTACACCTCTGACACTCCCAGGTACACCTCTGACACTCCCAGGTACACCTCTGACACTCCCAGGTACACCTCCCAGCCTCCCAGGTACACCTCTGACACTCCTGGTACACCTCTGACACTCCCAGGTACCCCTCTGACACTCCTGGTTCTCCTCTGACACTCCCAGGTACACCTCCAGACACTCCCAGGTACACCTCAGACACTCCCAGGTACACCTCCTGACACTCCCAGGTACACTCTGACACTCCCATGCACCCCTGACCTCCCAGGTACCTCTGACACTCCCAGGTACACCTCCTGACACTCCCAGGTACACCCTCTGACACTCCCAGGTACACCTCTGACACTCCCGGTACACCTCTGACACCCCAGGTACACCTCTGACACTCCCAGGTACTCCTCTGACACTCCCAGGTACCCCTCTGACCTCCCAGGTACACCTCTGACACTCCCAGGTACACCTCTACCCAGGTACACCTCTGACACTCCCAGATACCTCTGACACTCCCAGGTACTTCTCCGGCCTCCCAGGTACACCTCTGACACTCCCAGGTACATCTGCCTCCCAGGTACACCTCTGACACTCCCAGTTACACCTCCGACACTCCCAGGTACACCCCTGACACTCCCAGTGCACCCCTGACACTCCCAGGTACACCCCTGACACTCCCAGGTACACCTCTGACCTCCCAGGTACACCTCCTGACACTCCCAGGTACACCTAGGCACTCCCCAGGTACACCTCCAGACACTCCCAGGTACACCCCTGACACTCCCAGGTACACCCCTGACCTCCCAGGTACCTCCTGACACTCCCAGGTACAGACACTCCAGGTACACCTCTGACCTCCCAGGTACACCTCTGACACTCCCAGGTACCGCTGACACTGCCAGGTACACCTCAGACACTGCCAGGTACACCTCAGACACTCCCAGGTGCAGCTCTGACCTCCCAGGTACACCTCTGACACTCCAAGGTACACCTCCGACACTCCCAGGTACACCTCTGACACTCCCAGGTACACCTCTTACACTCCCTGGTTTTCCTGACACTCAAAGGTATACCTCAGACACTCCCAGGTACACCTCAAACACTCTCAGGTACATCTCTGACACTCCCAGGTACCTCCTGACACTCCCAGGTACACCTCTGACACTCCCAGGTACACCTCTGACACTCCCAGGTACACCTCTGACACTCCCAGGTACACCCCAGATACTCCCAGATACACCTAAGACATTCCCAGGTACTCATCTGACACTCCCAGGTACACCTCAGACACTTCAGGTAAACCCCTGACACTCCCAGGTACACCTGACACTCCCAGGTACACCTCTGACACTCCCAGGTACACCTCAGACACTCCCAGGTACACCCCAGACACTCCCAGGTACACATCTGACCCTCCCAGGTACACCTCCTGCACACTCCCAGGTACACCTCTGACACTCTCAGGGACACCTCCGACCTCCCAGGTACACCTCCGACACTCCCAGGTACACCTCTGACCTCCCAGGTACACCTCAACACTCCCAGGTACACCTCTGACACTCCCAGGTACACCTCCTGACACTCCCAGGTACACCTCTGACATTCCCAGTTACACCTCCGACACTCCCAGTTACACGCCTGACCTCTCCCAGTTACACCCCTGACACTCCCAGGTACCCCTGACACTCCCAGGTACACCTCTTACATCCCAGGTACACCTCTGACACTACCAGGTACACCACCCCAGCCTCCCAGGTACACCTCTGACACTCTCCAGGAACAGCCTCCACCTCCCAGGTACACCTCTGACACTCCCAGTTACACCTCCAACACTCCCAGTTACACCCCCAGCACTCCCAGTTACACCCCAACCTCCCAGGTACACCCCAACCTCCCAGGTACACCTCTGACACTCCCAGGTACACCTCTGACACTCCCAGGTACACCTCTGACACTCCCAGGTACACCTCCTGGCTTCCAGGTACACCTGACACTCCCAGGTACACCTCTGACACTCCCAGGTACACCTCCGACACTCCAGGTACCTCAGACACTCCCAGGTACACCTCCGACACTCCCAGGTACCTCCGACACTCCCAGGTACACCTCTGACACTCCCAGGTACACCTCCGACACTCCCAGGTACACCTCTGACCTCCCAGGTACACCTCTGACACTCCCAGGTACACCTCTGACACTCCCGGTTACACCCCTGACACTCCCAGGTACACCCTGAGCACTCCCAGGTACACCCCGACACTCCCAGGTACACCTCTGACACTCCCAGGTACACCTCTGACACTCCTGGGTACCTTGACACTCCCAGGTACACCTCTGACACTCCCAGGTACACCTCCATGCTCCCAGGTACACCTCTGACACTCCCAGGTACACCTCAGCTGCTCCCAGGTACACCCCTGACACTCCCAGGTACACCCCCAACACTCCCAGGTACACCCGGCACTCCCAGGTACACCTCTTACTCCAGGTACACCTCTGACACTCCCAGGTACACCTCTGACACTCCCAGGTACACCTCTGACACTCCCAGTTTACTCTGACACTCCCAGGTACACCTCTGACACTCCCAGGTACACCTCTGACACTCCCAGGTACCTCTTGCTCCTGCTTCTTCTGACACTCCCAGGTACACCTCAGACACTCCCAGGTACACCTCAGACACTCCCAGGTACACCTCTGACACTCCCAGGTACACCTCTGTGCTCCCAGGTACACCCCTGACACTCCCAGGTACACCTCTGACACTCCCAGGTACACCTCTGACACTCCCAGGTACACCTCCTGACACTCCCAGGTACACCTCTGACCTCCCAGGTACACCTCTGACACCCCAGGTACACCTCCCAGCACCCCAGGTACTCACCTCCTGACACTCCCAGGTACCCCTCTGACACTCCCAGGTACACCTCCTGACACTCCCAGGTACACCTCTGACACTCCCAGGTACACCTCTGACACTCCCAGGTCACCTCTGACACTCCCAGGTACTTCTCCACCTCCCAGGTACACCTCCTGACACTCCCAGGTACACCTCTGACACTCCCAGGTACACCTCTGACACTCCCAGTTACACCTCCGACACTCCCAGGTACACCCCTGACACCTCCCAGTTACACCCTGACATTCCAAGGTACACCCCTGACACTCCCAGGTACCTCTTGCTCCCAGGTACACCTCTGACACTCCCAGGTACACCCCTCCCAGGTACACCTCAGACACTCCCAGGTCACCCCTGACACTCCCAGGTACACCCCTGACACTCCAGGTACACTCTGACCTCCCAGGTACACCCCAGACACTCCCAGGTACACCTCGGCACTCCCAGGTACTCCTCTGACACTCCCAGGTACCGCTGACACTGCCAGGTACACCTCCAGACACTGCCAGGTACACCTCCAGACACTCCCAGGTACAGCTCTGACACTCCCAGGTACACCTCCTGACACTCCAAGGTTCCTCCGACACTCCCAGGTACACCTCGACACTCCCAGGTACACCTCTTACACTCCTGGTTTTCCTGACACTCAAGGGTATACCTCAGACACTCCCAGGTACACCTCAGACCTCCCAGGTACATCTCTGACACTCCCAGGTACACCTCTGACCTCCCAGGTACACCTCTGACACTCCCAGGTCACCTCTGACACTCCAGGTACCTCTGACACTCCCAGGTACACCCCAGATGCTCCCAGATACCTAAGACATTCCCAGGTACTCATCTGACACTCCCAGGTACACCTCAGACACTTCCAGGTAAACCCCTGACACTCCCAGGTACACCCCTGACACTCCCAGGTACACCTCTGACACTCCCAGGTACACCTCAGACACTCCCAGGTACACCCCAGACACTCCCAGGTACACATCTGACCCTCCCAGGTACACCTCTGACACTCCCAGGTACACCTCTGACACTCTCAGGTACACCTCCGACACTCCCAGGTACACCTCCGACACTCCCAGGTACACCTCTGACCTCCAGGTACACCCTGACACTCCCAGGTACACCTCCTGACACTCCCAGGTACACCTCTGACACTCCCAGGTACACCTCTGACATTCCCAGGTTACACCTCCGACACTCCCAGTTACACGCCTGACTCTCCAGTTACCCTGACACTCCCAGGTACCCCCTGACACTCCCAGGTACCTCTTACACTCCCAGGTACACCTCTGACACTCCCAGGTACACCACCCCAGGCACTCCCAGGTACACCTCTGACACTCTCAGGAACACCTCCGACACTCCCAGGTACACCCTGACACTCCCAGTTACACCTCAACACTCCCAGTTACACCCCTGACACTCCCAGTTACACCCCTGACGCTCCCAGGTACACCTGACACTCCCAGGTACACCTCTGACACTCCCAGGTACACCTCTGACACTCCAGGTACACCTCTGACACTCCCAGGTACACCACCCCTGACACTCCCAGGTACCTTCGACACTCCAGGTACCTCTGACACTCCCAGGTACCTCTGACCTCCCAGGTACACCTCGGACACTCCCAGTGCACCTCCGATACCCCCCAGGTACACCTCCGACACTCCCAGGTACACCTCTGACACTCCCAGGTGCTCCTCCGACACCTCCCAGGTACACCTCTGACACTCCCAGGTACACCTCTGACACTCCAGTGCACCTCCGGCACTCCCAGGTACACCCCTGACATCCCAGGTACACCCCTGACACTCCCAGGTACACCCCTGACACTCCCAGGTACCTCTGACACTCCCAGGTACACCTCTGACACTCCCAGGTACACCTCTGACACTCCCAGGTACACCTCTGACACTCCCAGGTACACCTCCGACACTCCAGGTACACCTATGACACTCCCAGTTACACCTCCAACACTCCCAGGTACACCCCTGACACTCCCAGTTACACCCCTGACACTCCCAGGTACACCCTGACACTCCCAGGTACACCTCTTACACTCCCAGGTACACCTCTGTTCTAGGTACACCGCTGACACTCCCAGGTACTCCTCTGAGCCTCCCTGGTACACCTCTGACCTCCCAGGTACCTCGGCACTCCCAGGTACACATCCTGACACTCCCAGGTACACCTCTTACACTCCTGCTTCTCCTCTGACACTCCCAGGTACCTCAGACACTCCCAGGTACACCTCAGACACTCCCAGGTACACCTCTGACACTCCCAGGTACACCTCTGACACTCCCAGTGCACCCCTGGCCTCCCAGTTACACCTCGGCACTGGGCCTCTGGCCTCCCAGGTACACACCTCGGCCTCCAGTACACCTGACACTCCCAGGTACACCTCCTGACACCCAGGTACACCTCTGACCCCCAGGTACACCTCTGACACTCCCAGGTACCCTCTGACACTCCCAGGTACACCTCTGACACCCCAGGTACACCTCTGACACTCCCAGGTACACCTCTGACACTCCCAGGTACACCTCTGACCTCCCAGGTTGCTCCCGACACTCCCAGGTACACCTCTGCATACAGGCATGCACCTCCAGGTGCACCTCGGCCTCCAGTCACACCTCCCAGGCAGTTACACGCCTGACACTCCCAGGTACACCCCTGACATTCCAAGGTGCACACCCCTGACCTCCCAGGCACCTCTTACACTCCCAGGTACACCTCTGACACCAGTGCCTGGCACTCCCAGGTACCTCAGACACTCCCAGGTACACCCCTGACACTCCCAGGTACACCCCTGACACTCAGGTACACCTCTGACACTCCCAGGTACCCCAGACACTCCCAGGTACACCCTCCTGACACTCCCAGGGCTCCTCTGACACTCCCAGGTACACCTGGCCTCCCAGGTACACCTCGAACTCTGCCAGGTACACCTCAGACACTCCCAGGTGCACCTCGGCCTCCCAGGTACACTCTGACACTCCAAGGTACACCTCCGACACTCCCAGGTACACCTCTGACACTCCCAGGTAAACCTCTTACCTCCCTGGTTTTCCTGACACTCAAGGGTATGCCTCAGACACTCCCAGGTGCACACCTCAAGCACTCTCCAGAGTACATCTCTGACACTCCCAGGTACACCTCTGACCTCCCAGGTACCTCCCAAGCACTCCCAGGTGCACCTCTGACGCTCCCCAGTACACCTCTGACTTGCTCCCCAGGTACACCCCAGATACTCCCAGATACACCTAAGACGTTTCCAGGTACTCATCTGACACTCTGGTACCTCGAACACTTCAGGGTAAAACCAGCATGACACTCCCAGGTACACCCTGACACTCCCAGGTGCACCTCTGACACTCCAGGTACACCTCAGACACTCCCCGGGTACACCCCCCAGACACTCCCCAGGTGCACATCTGACCCTCCAGGTACACCTCTCTGACACTCCCAGGTACACCTCTGACACTCTCAGGAACACCTCCAGAACTTGCTCCAGGTAAACCTCCGAGACACTCCCAGGTACACCTCTGAGCCTCCCAGGTACACCATGACACTCCCAGGTACCTCCTGACACTCCCAGGAACACCTCTGACACTCCCAGGTACACCTCTGACATTCCCAGTTACATCTCCGGCCTCCCAGTTACACGCCTGACACTGCTCCCAGTTACACCCTGACACTCCCAGGTACACCCCAACCTCCCAGGTACACCTCTTACACTCCCAGGCCACACCTCTGACATGCTGGTACACCGCCTGACACTCCCAGGTACCTCTGACACTCTCAGGAACAGCCTCCGGCTTACTCCCAGGTACACCACTTCGACACTCCCAGTTACCTCCAACCTCCCAGTTACACAGGCACTCCCAGTTACACCCCAGTGACACTCCCAGGTTGCACCCCTGACTTGCTCCCAGGTACACCTCCTGACACTCCAGGTGCCCATCTGGCCTCCCGGGTACACCTCTGGCCTCCCAGTCACACCTCCGACACTCCCAGTTGCGCCCACTGACCATCCCCGAGTTACCCCTGACATTTGAATTACCCTAATGCTCCCAGGTACACCTCTTGCCCACCCCAGGTACACCTCTGAGCACTACCAGGTACACCCCCTGACACTCCCCAGGTACACCTCAGTGCTCCCAGGTCACCCTGACACTCCCAGGTACACCCCAGCCTCCCAGGCCCATGCCTCCTGACACTCCCAGGTACACCCAGACACTCCCAGATACACCTCCCCAACACTCCCAAGACTCCTCTGACACTCCCAGGTACACATGAACACTCCCAGGTACACCCCCAGACTGCTCCCATGTCATGCACCCCCAGACACTGCCAGGCCTCTGACACTCCCAAGTACAGCTCTGGCCTCCCGGGGCACCACAGACACTCCCATCATGCACACCTCTGACACTCCCAGGTGCTCCTCTGACACTCCTAGTACACCTCAGACACTCCCAGGTACACCCCAGACACTCCCAGGTACACCTCTGACCCTTCTCAGGCACACCCCTGACACTCCCAGGTGCACCTCTGAAAGGCACTCCCAAGTACCTCCTGACCTCCAGTGCACCCCAGGCTTACTCCCAAGTACACCTCCTGACCTCCCAGGTACTCCTCTGACACTCCAGGTACACCCCTGAACTCTCCCAGGCCTCCTCCTGACACTCCCAGGTACACCTCCCAGCTTACTCCCAGATACCTCTGTACTCTCAGGAAAACCTCCGACACTCCCAGGTACCTCTGATATTCCCAGGTACTCATCTGACACTCCCAGGTACACCCCTGACACTCCCAGGTACACCCCTGACACTCCCAGGTACCTCCTGACACTCAGACGTGCTCCCCAGACACTCAGGTACACCCTGACACTCCCAGGTACACCTCTGACGCTCCCAGGTACCTCTGACACTCCCAGGTGCACCGCTGACCTCCCAGGTACACCGCTGACACTGCCAGGTACACCTCAGGCACTGCCAAGTACCTCAGAACACTCTGGGCTGGCTCTGACACTCAGGTACAGCTCTGGCACTCAAAAGGCCCAGCCACCTCGACACTCCCTGGTACACCTCCCCAACCTCCCAGTACACCTCTTACACTCGTGGTTTTCCTGACACTCAAGTATACCTCAAACACTCCCAGGTACACCTCGAACACTCTCAGGTACATCTCTGACACGCCCAGGTACCTCGACACTCCCAGGTACACCTCCCCAGCTTGCTCCCAAGGTACCTCTGACACTCCAGTTACACCTCCGACACTCCCAGTTACACGCCTGGCTTGCTCCCAGTTACACCCCTGACACTCCCAGGTACACCCCTGACACTCCCAGGTACACCTCTTGCACTCCCCGTGCAGCTCTGACACTACCAGGTACACCATGACACTCCCAATTGCACCTCTGACACTCTCAGAGACACCTCCGACACTCCCAGGTACACAGATGACACTCCAGTTACACTTCAACACTCCCAGTTACCCCCTGACACTCCCAGTTACACCCTGACACTCCCAGGTACACCCCTGACCTCCCAGGTACACCTCTTACACTCCCAGGTACACCACAACTACCAGGTACACCGCTGACACTCCCAGGTACACCTCTGGGCACTCAGGAACACCTCCCGGCCTCCCAGGTACCTCGGACACTCAGGTACACCTCCGACCCCAGGTACACCTCCGATGGTCCCAGGTACACCTCCTGGCCTCCAGATACTCCTCCGACTTTTCCCTGGTTCCTCTGACACTCCAAGTACACCGATGACACTCAGTTACACTTCACTGCTCCAGTTACACCCTGACACTCCAGTTACACCCCTGACACTCCCAGGTACACCCCTGACACTCCCAGATGCACCTCTTACCTCCCAGGTACACCTCTGACACTTCCAGGTACACCGCTGTTGCTCCCAGGTGCTCACTCTGACACTCCCTGGTGCACCTCTGACCACTTCAGGTACACCTCTGACACTCCCTGGTACACATCTGACACTCCAAGGTACACGTCTTACTCCCTGCTTCTCCTCCTGGCCTCAGGTACACCTCGAACACTCCCCGTACCTCTGTGCTCCCAGGTACACCTCTGACACTCCCAGTTACACCCCCAGCCTCCCAGTTACACCTCGGCCTCCCAGGTACACCTCAGCACTCTCCAGAGCCTCCGACCTCCAAGGTACA
>NW_024728656.1:0-10070 GCF_018991925.1 Homarus americanus | reverse complement strand
TAACTGTTTATCCTTCAGATCAAATAGTACATCAATGGTAACTGTTTATCTTCAGATCAAACTAACAGTACATCAAACTGTTTATCCTTCAGCAACTAACAGTACATCAATGGCAACTGTTTATACTTCAGATCAAACTAACAGTACATCAATGGCAACTGTTTATACTTCAGATCAAACTAACAGTACATCAATGGCAACTGTTTATACTTCAGATCAAACTAACAGTACATCAATGGCAACTGTTTATCCTTCAGATCAAACTAACAGTACATCAATGGCAACTGTTTATACTTCAGATCAAACTAACAGTACATCAATGGCAACTGTTTATCCTTCAGATCAAACTAACAGTACATCAATGGTAACTGTTTATACTTCAGATCAAACTAACAGTACATCAATGGCAACTGTTTAACCTTCAGATCAAACTAACAGTACATCAATGGCAACTGTTTATACTTCAGATCAAACTAACAGTACATCAGTGGCAACTGTTACTATGACAACAGAGGAACAATAACCCTTCAAGCACTTGCTTACCTAATGCCAGACACACGGTCCCATTTCAGATGATTTTTATTCTCCACACGTCACCCCTACGCCCCAAGGACTAAAAGTGGGAACAATATCCAGCCTTCCTCCTAAACTAAAGCACATCCCAAGAGAAAACCTTGCACAGCTCTGTACAACAACACAACAGTGTCTGAGAGCAACAGCACATCCCCAAGTCAACAACAAAATTGTTGTCCCAGGTTACCCCCCCATAAGTCAATACTGTAGAGAGAATCAGGCCAGACAAAAACCACAAGTGACATAAACTACATAAACGGTCTTTTTTTTTTTAGGCATTCCACAAAAGACGTTAACAACGACACGAAAGAATTAAAATCAGAAAAGTACCGGCATCTGAGACAAGATCAAATGAGAAACACAATATTCTGGAAAGTTATTACTACTGTACATCCACACGTGAGCTCTTAAATGACGGCGACTGGTCATAGACGCTGAGCACCTTTTGCCCCACAACGGCGGTGATCATCTCTATAATCAGGATGTTTTTCTGCCAATATTTTTAAGTTTGGCGCCCGATTCCTGCTCAAGTAAATTACCGTTACTCGGGGAAACATTCTCTTCCCCGCGTCGGTCCCTCCCTCGACCAGTAGCGTCGGTCGTCGTCATGAAGGAACTACAGGGTATATGTCTTGACACCCAGGAAAATAAGTAAAATGTTATGGAAATCAGAGTAAGGGAAAACTGATAGATTATGCAGAGATAATTCAGAAATAACAGCTGGTGTGTGAGCTTCACCAAGAGCTAGTGACACTGACCAACTAATCATCGGCATAGGAGAAGTGCTCAGAGACCAGGAGGAGAACGAGGTAGAAGTGCTTCTCTTGTTGTACCGGGAAGGAGCGCATCACGTGAACGAGGTGTTGGTGAGACTAGACTGGAGTAGTGGCAAGGATTTGGACCACAATATTGTGGAAAGAACAATAATACAACACCACCATGAATGAACCTGTTTCTTGTCCTCAACATGCTGATGCCCCAGACCCATTAACCTGTTCCTTATGATTACCACAAGAAATATGACCATCTGCAGACACCTGTGGTTGGGAAGTACAGGGACAGGTACTGACAGCGTTGTCATGACTCAAACTCACATTCCTCATTAACCCAGCCCTATTAAGTCCTGGTCTACATTATAATACTGTAATAAATACATAGCTACTTATCATGTTTTATTTTATTTGTTACATTTTTATTAGGTTAAAACATGGTGGGAGGGAGCAAGAGGGTGTCAGCGAACTGATGTCTATCATTCAGCTTATCTTTCTGTTCTCAGATCAAGTTCCAAACTATATAGTGAAACTTACATAGAACAACACTTCCCTCTCTATAAACATCATCTAGATGTCACATAGAACAGAACCTAGATACAACAGACTTCCATCTCTATATAGTTCATTAGATGGAGGTTTCATATCTCCACAACTCCAGTATCCTGTCCACTGCCTCTCTCCTCTCATCCTCCTCCTCCTCACTCCACAACATGGCCTACAACACTGCCTCTCTCCTCTCATCCTCCTCCTCACTCCACAACATGGCCTACAACACTGCCTCTCTCCTCTCATCCTCCACCTCACTCCACATGGCCTACAACACTGCCTCTCTCCTCTCATCCTCCTCCTCACTCCACAACATGGCCTACAACACTGCCTCTCTCCTCTCATCCTCCACAGCATGTCCCACAACACTGCCTCTCTCCTCCTCACTGCACAACATGGCCTACAACACGGCCTCTCTCCTCTCATCCTCCTCCTCACTGCACAACATGGCCCACAACACTGCCTCTCTCCTCTCATCCTCCTCCTCACTGCACAACATGGCCCACAACACTGCCTCTGGGTGTGTACACCAGGCTGACCTCCTCACAGTGGGCATCACACAGCACCTTCTTCTTCTGACTCCCAGCAGTTCCAGCTGGTACACAATGTGCCTGGGCCCCTCCACCCACCTGTAGTTGCACCAGTTAGTCAAGTACACCCCCACTATCAACTCTGCTATTAGCTTGAGATTCTTCTTGTGTTTCCCCTTCAGTCTGTGCTTACTACACACCCACAGTCTGCACATCCTCAGTGCAGTTGTCAGCCACCTGCTATGACAGACTGGTCCAATTTAGAGCAGTGTCAAGTTGTGGGGCAGCCCTCCAGTCCTGATGGCCTGGGCAATCCTGTAGTCATAGGACTGGTTTGTAGACAGGTCCCCCAGGTCCACACACCCTACCCTTCAGGTCCCCCAGGTCCACACACCCTACCCTTCAGGTCCCCCAGGTCCACACACCCTACCCTTCAGGTCCCCCAGGTCCACACACCCTACCCTTCAGGTCCCCCAGGTCCACACACACCCTACCCCTTCAGGTCCCCAGGTCCACACACCCCACCCTTCAGGTCCCCCAGGTCCACACACCCTACCCTTCCAGGTCCCCCAGGTCCACACACCCTAGGTCCCTTCAGGTCCCCCAGGTCCACACACCCTACCCTTCAATGTCCCCCAGATCCACACACCCTACCCTTCAGGTCCCCCCTCCTGACAGTGATACAGCCAAAAACAGATCCACCAATCACAATCACCTTTACATACAGCCTTACTTTACCAAGTATTGCCAGGCTGACTATACCTCCCTGGCAAGAAAAGACCTCACCTGACCCAACAGTGACTCACACACCTAGACTTAACAGTAACTCACACACCTAGACTTGACAGTGACTCACACACCCAGACTTGACAGTGACTCACACACCCAGACTTGACAGTGACTCACACACCCAGACTCTGACAAACTCACACACACCCAGACTTGACAGTGACTCACACACCCAGACTAGACAGTGACTCACACACTCCAGACTCAGACAGGACTCACACACCCAGACTAGACAGTGACTCACACACCCAGACTAGACAGTGACTCACACACCCAAACTTGACAGTAACTCACACTAGACTTGACAGTGACCTCACATTCCAGACTTGACAGTGACACTCACACCCAGATTTGACAGTGACTCACACACCCAGACTTGACAGTGACTCACACACCCTGACAGTGAGACTTGACAGTGACTCACACACCCAGACTCTGACAGTGACTCACACACCCAGACCTGACAGTGACACTACACCCAGATTTGACAGTGACTCACACACCCAGACTTGACAGTGACTCACACACCCAGACTTGACAGTGACTCACACACTCCAGAGCTTGACAGTGACTCACACACCCAGACTTGACAGTGACTCACACACCCAGATCTGACAGTGACTCACACCCAGACTTGACAGTGACTCACACACCCAGACTTGACAGTGACTCACACACCCAGACTTGACAGTGACTCACACACCCAGACTTGACAGTGACTCACACACCCAGACTTTTTTTTTACGGGATTTAGCCCACCCAGGCACAGGTCAAACGACCCACAACGGGGCCTGAGGGGCGAAAAAAAAAGAATAGAAGGAAATTAAAAATAGAAATAGAGAAAAAAAAGGTTATACTGTGTTAATCTACACCACGAAGGTGCCGGAAAACCAGCTTTTTAAAGTGAGACAAATTGTAAGAGCATGGAAACACAGAAGAAGGCAGAGCATTCCACAGTTTGGCTGTGTGAGGAAAGAAGGAGGTACTATAACGGGTTATTCTCGTGTGACCGACATCCACAGAGAAACGGTGGGCACCGCAGGCAAGACGAGTGTTACGAGCCCACGGCCTTGCCGGCGGTACACAGGATGCCAAAACCACCGAACATTGCCCGTTAAAGTACCTGTAAAGGAGAGAGAGAGTGAAGCAACATTGCGGCGAAGAGAAAGGGAAGAGAGATTGTCAACTAAAGGAGGAGAGTTAATAAGACGAAATGCCTTTGATTCCACCCTATCCAACAGTTGGACAGAAGAAGAGCCACCCCAGATATGACAGCAGTACTCCAAGTTAGGACGAATGAATCCCTTATATACTTGGAGCAACTGCTCAGGAGTGGAGTAGCTACGGCATCTGTACAGCATTCCCAACTGGTAGGACCAGTAGGACCTGAGTCTACACTGTGGTCCCAGGTAACACTTTGTCTGTGTGATATACTGTACTATATTTCCATATCTTAACCTCACTTAGTCTCTTCCATAAGGATTGTTACACACAACAGACAGAGATGAAGAAAGATGAGAAGAAGGGGAGGAGAGGGTTGTGGGGTGCCATAATGTACATCTTTACCAGCCATTTAATACTGTACATCAACTAGTAACTATAGCATGTTTGGTCAATGTTCCTATTACTATACTCTATTATATACAGTAATGCATTTTGGAACCTCACATTAAAACAGTGTTTATATTGTAGTACATAGTATAAGTAATGTAGGAGACGACACACACAGCGCAGTAGACACACACACTGTGCCACAACCAGTACATTAATGTTAGAAAAAGTGTAGAAAAATCATTAAAATACTTTGATGTGGCTTAGAAATAAATATAAGATAATATAATATAAAACTAGTGCACCACATCTTCTACACAACACACAATGGATAATCCTTTCCGCATAAAATTAATTATGGGTAGAAATAGAGTCGCCGCATAAACGCGAATTTGCATACAGAGAACGTACATAAAGCATAAAGCGAGGGTCCAGTGAAGTCATTGCTTTCCAAAATGCCTCAACACATCCATCCACCTTCACGTGTAGCTAAAGTCTCTCCTATAATACACTACTTTAAGTTCTTGTGCTAATATTTCATTATATATCCTGACTTTATAAGAGGCAACTTGGAGGAGAGGCCATGAATATTCTGGGATGTACCATACATCAATTTATAACCTGGGTGTCTGTAAGATATTAATGTCTGTTTAATAAACTTCAAATTAATCTCAGGGTTATTCAGGACCACATGTATGTTAACCAAGTGCTGACTAACTCTTTAAAGAAGCAAAGTGTTTAATTACCGAGTGAACGGGAGGAACACAAAAACCAAACGTATGTGTCTAGCTGTTGACTAAAGTGTGTGTGGCAGCACCATACTGTACTGTTATATGTCTGTGTGACAGCACCATACTGTACTGTTATATGTGTGTGTGTGGCAGCACCATACTGTACTGTTATATGTGTGTGGGGCAGCACCATACTGTACTGTTATATGTGTGTGTGGCAGCACCATACTGTACTGTTATGTGTCTGTGTGACAGCACCATACTGTACTGTTATATGTGTGTGTGTGGCAGCACCATACTGTACTGTTATATGTGTGTGGGGCAGCACCATACTGTACTGTTATATGTGTGTGTGGCAGCACCATACTGTACTGTTATGTGTATGTGTGTGTACTGGTACCATACTGTACTGTTATATGTGTGTGTGGCAGCACCATACTGTACTGTTATATGTGTGTGTGGCAGCACCATACTGTACTGTTATAATGTGTGCGTGGCAGCACCATAGTGTACTGTTATGTGTATGTGTGGCAGCACCATACTGTACTGTTATGTGTATGTGTGGCAGCACCATACTGTACTGTTATATGTGTGTGTGGCAGCACCATACTGTACTGTTATATGTGTGTGTGGCAGCACCATACTGTACTGTTATATGTGTGTGTGGCAGCACCATACTGTACTGTTATGTGTGTGTGTGGCAGCACCATACTGTACTGTTATGTGTGTGTGTGGCAGCACCATTACTGTGTGTGTGGCAGCACCATACTGTACTGTTATATATGTGTGTGGCAGCACCATACTGTACTGTTATATGTGTGTGTGGCAGCACCATACTGTACTGTTATATGTGTGTGTGGCAGCACCATACTGTACTGTTATATGTGTGTGTGGCAGCACCATACTGTACTGTTATGTGTGTGTGTGGCAGCACCATACTGTACTGTTATATGTGTGTGTGGCAGCACCATACTGTACTGTTATATGTGTGTGTGGCAGCACCATACTGTACTGTTATATGTGTGTGTGGCAGCACCATACTGTACTGCTGTTATGTGTGTGTGTGGCAGCACCATACTGTACTGTTATATGTGTGTGTGGCACCATACTGTCTGTTATATGTGTGTGGCGGCACCATACTGTACTGTATATGTGTGTGGCAGCACCACACTTACTGTTATGTGTGTGCACCATACTGTGCTGTTATTGTGGCCCTCGTACTGTTATATGTGTGTGTGGCAGCACCATACTGTACTGTTATATGTGTGGCAGCACCATATGTGCTGTTATGTGTGTGTGTGGCAGCACCACTCTGACTGTTATGTGTATGTGTGGCAGCACCATACTGTACTGTTATATGTGTAGCACCATACTGTACTGTTTATGTGTGTGTGGCACCATACTGTGCTGTTATATGTGTGTGTGTGGCTCTTACTGTACTGTTATGTGTGTGTGGCACCATACTGTACTGTTATATGTGTGCAGCACCATGTACTGTTATTGTGTGGTGGCTACTGTACTGTTATATGTGTGGGGGCACCATACTGTACTGTTTATGTGTGTGGCACCATACTGCTGTTATATGTGTGGGGGCAGCACCATACTGTACTGTATATGTGTGTGTGGCAGCACCTGCTGTGCTTATATGTGTGTGTGGCACCATACTGTACTGTTATATGTGTGTTGCTGTATGTGTGGAGCACCATACTGCTGTATGTGTGTGTGTGGCAGCACCATACTGTTGCTGTATGTGTGTGTGGCAGCACCATACTGTACTGTTATATGTGTGTGTGAGCACCATACTGTACTGTTATATGTGTGTGGGGCAGCACCATACTGTACTGTTATATGTGTGTGTGGCAGCACCATACTGTACTGTTATATGTGTGTGTGTGGCACCATACTGTACTGTTTATGTGTGTGTGTGGCACATGCTGTACTGTTATGTGTGGCAGCACCATACTGCTGTTATATGTGTGTGCTGCCTGTACTGTTATATGTGTGTGTGGCAGCACCATACTGTACTGTTATATGTGTGTGTGGCAGCACCATACTGTACTATTTGTGTGTGTGTGGCACCATACTGTACTGTTATATGTGTGTGTGTGTGCACCATACTGTATGTTATATGTGTGTGTGGCAGCACCATACTGTACTGTTATATGTGTGTGTGGCATGTACTGTACTGTTATGTGTGTGTGTGGCAGCACCATACTGTACTGTTATATGTGTGTGTGGCAGCACCATACTGTACTGTTATGTGTGTGTGTGGCAGCACCATACTGTACTGTTTATATGTGTGTGGCAGATACTGTACTGTTATATGTGTGTGTGCACCATACTGTACTGTTATATGTTTGTTATTGTGTGTGGCAGCACCCTTTGTGTGTGTGGCAGCACCATACTGTACTGTTATGTGTGTGTGTGTGGCAGCACCTGTCTGTATGTGTGTGCGCCATACTGTACTGTTATGTGTGTGTGTGGCACCATACTGTGCTGTTATGTGTGTGTGTGGCAGCCATACTGTACTGTTATTGTGGGGGCAGCACCATACTGTACTGTTTATGTGTGGGCACCACGTGTTGTGGCACCATACTGTACTGTTATATGTGTGTGTGGGCAGCACCATACTGTACTGTTATATGTGTGTGTGGCCCACTGTACTGTTTTGTGTGTGTGTGTGGCAGCACCATACTGTACTGTTATATGTGTGTGTGGTACTGTACTGTTATGTGTGTGGCAGTACCCTGTCTGTTATGTGTGTGTGTGGCAGCACCATACTGTACTGTTGTTATATGTGTGTGTGAGCACCATACTGTACTGTTATATGTGTGTGTGGCAGCACCATACTGTACTGTTATATGTGTGTGGGCGCTGTCTGTTATGTGTGTGTGGGCAGCACCATACTGTACTGTTATGTGTGTGTGGCAGCACCATACTGTACTGTTGTGTGTGTGTGTGTGTGCACCATACTGTACTGTTATATGTGTGTGTGGCAGCACCATACTGTACTGTTATGTGTGTGTGCATCATACTGTACTGTTATATGTGTGTGTGGGCACCATACTGTACTGTTTATGTGTGTTGTTATGTGTGTGTGGCAGCACCATACTGTACTGTTATGTGTGTGTGTGGCGCATACTGTGTGTGTGTGTGTGGCAGCACCATACTGTACTGTTATGTGTGTGTGTGGCACACCATACTGTACTGTTGTGTGTGTGTGGCACCACTGTACTGTTATGTGTGTGTGTGGCACCATACTGTACTGTTATGTGTGTGTGTGTCACCATATTGCTGTTATATGTGTGTGTGGCAGCACCATACTGTACTGTTATATGTGTGTGTGTGGCACCATACTGTACTGTTGTGTGTGTGGCACCATACTGTACTGTTATGTGTGTGTGTGGCACCATACTGTACTGTTATTGTGTGTGTGTGGCAGCACCATACTGTCGTATATGTGTGTGGCAGCACCATACTGTACTGTTATATGTGTGTGTGGCACCATACTGTATATTTATGTGTGTGTGGAGCACTCTGTACTGTTATTGTGTGTGGGTGCCTGTCTGTTATATGTGTGTGGCACCATACTGTACTGTTATATGTGTGTGTGTACCATACTGTACTGTTATATGTGTGTGTGGCACCATACTGTACTGTTATATGTGTGTGTGCGGCACCATACTGTACTGTTATATGTGTGTGTGGCAGCACCATACCGTACTGTTATATGTGTGTGTGGCAGCACCATACTGTACTGTTATATGTGTGTGTGGCAGCACCATACTGTACTGTTATATGTGTGTGTGGCACCATACTGTACTGTTATATGTGTGTGTGGCAGCACCATACTGTACTGTTATATGTGTGTGGCACCATACTGTACTGTTATATTGTTGGCAGCACCATACTGTACTGTTATATGTGTGTGTGTGGTAGCACCATACTGTACTGTATATGTGTGTGCAGCACCATACTGTACTGTTATATGTGTGACAGCACCATACTGTACTGTTATATGTGTGTGTGGCAGCACCACTGTACTGTTATATGTGTGTGTGTACCATACTGTACTGTTATATGTGTGTGTGGCAGCACCATACTGTACTGTTATATGTGTGTGTGGCAGCACCATATGTGCTGTTATATGTGTGTGTGGCAGCACCATACTGTACTGTTATGTGTGTGTGGCAGCACCATACTGTACTGTTATATGTGTGTGTGGCACCATACTGTACTGTTATATGTGTGTGGCAGCACCATACTGTACTGTTATGTGTGTGTGGCAGCACCAACTGTGGCACCATACTGTACTGTTATATGTGTGTGTGGCAGCACCATACTGTGCTGTTATATGTGTGTGTAGCACCATACTGTGTTATATGTGTGTGTGTGGCACCATACTGTACTGTTATGTGTGTGGCAGCACCATACTGTACTGTTATATGTGTGTGTGGCAGCACCATACTGTACTGTTATATGTGTGTGGCAGCACCATACTGTACTGTTATGTGTGTGTGTGGCACTGTACTGTTATGTGTGTGTGTGGGGCAAACTATATGTTATATGTGTGTGTG